>NC_133328.1:18581830-18620044 GCF_042186555.1 Aquarana catesbeiana
TTCATTCCAACCCTTTATTTTCTATTCTATTTTTTCTATTCTTTTATTTTCTATTCTGTTCTGTTTTACTCTATTGTATTCTATTATTGTATTTTCTATTCTATTCTTTTCTACGCTGATATATTCTTTTCTATTCTATTCCTTTATTTTCTATCATATTTTATTCTCTTCTGAAATTCAAATTCAATTAGAAAACTATTCAAATTTCGTCCGACAAATTTCATTTCGTTATTTCTGATTTTTTTAAATTCATTACTATTGTATGTCAGAAATTCCGATACATCCAAATTTCAAAATAATGATAAAAAATTTGCCCGAATTTCTATTCGGAACGAAACAAACTGCACATGTCTAGAAATTACCACTGTGACAAAGGTGAAAATATATCTTCCAACTCTTGAGATAAAAGTGCCATGCATTCATCTACCAAAAGTACAAAATAAATGCTCACCTCCACATTTGACCTCACCAAAAGGTAGAGAGGTCAAAGTGTGCTTTATATTATCCATTAGGCAAAGCCAAGAATCCGATGATGGAATCCACTTTCTCTAATCATCACCTCTGGGAATCTCTGGGATTCAGACTCTTACACTCGATATATGCCATTCAAATATATGCATGGATATATGCAAAATACAAATGAAGACCCATAGGGGTTAATTTATTAAAGGCAACTAGACTGTGCACTTTGCAAAGTGCACAGTCTATTTGCCTTTAGTAAATCAACCCCAGTGTGCTCTCCATATGTAAAATAATTTATTCTGTCTAATAAAGGATTAACAACACATACAAAAGACAATGCACAACAACAAGCATAAATCACTGACCGTCTCAATCTCACCACATAATACTCTCCAATATGGCCGCAGGATGACATCACAGGCATGGCTCCGCCACCCCATACGTGTCACGTCCTCTGATTGGACTTCCTCAGTAGACAATGAATGTGTATTGCCCAGACTAAAAAAATAAAAATAAAACTCTGTTGCAGATTGCTACCTTTTATTGCTGTGAAGAAATAGCTGTTTGTTTCATCATGTCCTTTGCAGACTGATTCTGATTGGGAGGGTCTGGCTCCTTATAATCACCAGGTACACTCGTAGTGTTCTAATGAGAAAAGTTGCAGTGCCCGCATCCCTTTAGAAGTATTTAACTCTTGAGAAGTAGCTTATCAAAACTGAACTTCCTACTGAAGAGGGTGACTAAATTCTGACTTGTCACGAGAGGAAGAGGTGAGGGTCTTTTTTAGTTGGGTATGGTCCAAACTTGGTCCAAACTCAGTATGGCAGAACCTGTAAAAAGCTGTCACATGCTCACATCCCCGCTGGCCCAATCAGATTTGGCTTGGGTGTTCCTCACCCTGCAGCTGCACAGACACCAATGGGGAGGGAGAGAGTGCTCCTGATGTCAGTTACCTGGTATGGTAACACACACAGCCATGACATTGACCAAATATGGCCACACAACCATATTTGGTCAATGACATTGACCAAATATGGCCATGATGCCATATTTGGTCAATTATGTCACAGGCTTTCCTGTACATGCAGCTCCGGGGTGCGGAATGTCACTGATTGGGCCAGGAGGGATGCGACGGATTCTTCCAAACTGGGTTTTAACCCAGTTTGGAACATACCCAGCTCATTCTGACTTATCAAACCACCTTTAGGTTAACCTAAATGTTAGATTTGAACTCAAGTTGCTCCCACCTTCGTCATCTGAGCCTTTCTGCAGATCCACAGCTGTTCATTGCCCGTCCATGTTCCCAGACTTCATCCCACATTTCTCAAGGAAAACATTTGAATAAGTACATTTCCGAGCAAACGCTTCAGTAGATTCACCGGGTTCAGTAGATTCAAAAGACCTCTCTGAAAGCAAGTGAGCATATGTGGAGCCTTGGATAATAACTGAAAAAGCCTTTCAAAGGACTAAAAACAATATAAAAGACAGTCTGCAATGTTTACTAGAAGATGACCTCCAGACGACTCTGTAAGATTCAATAAGGACTCTAAAAATCAATGTCCCCGAGGTATGCCAGATTTTAGCAATACACTGACGTTTTTACTGTCAGATGAGGTGCATTGTAAGGTCATTTCACCTTAACTTTCTCTTACTACCAAGAAAACTAAGAATATTAAAGCTAAAGTCAAGTCAACTATTAGAATAAACTAGAAGGTTAACCCCTTCCCCCGATAGCATTGTGTACTTGTTTAGACCAGGGAAAGTTAGGGCAGAGGAATCCTTACCTTATTCCCCCCCCCCCCCCCCGCAGCTGGAGCTCTCCTCTCCTCCCAAAGGGGTTCTCAAAGGCCTCTCATACAATGTAGGACCTATGATCATATGCTGTACTTGAATTATTACTACAGTGGAACCTTGGTTAAACGAGTAAAGCAGTTACTGACCGTTTTGAAAAACTAGCAACTTTTTTTTTTTTTTTTAATTCTGACTCGGTTTGCGAGTGTTGTCTCACAAAACGAGCAGAATTCAAGCTAATGGGGTGTGCAGTACCGCATTTGGCCAGAGGTGTGGGGGCGCCGGGGACACTCAATACGGTTCGGAGCCGTTCAGAAATACTCTGAATCACTTAGAAATACTCAGAAACACTTGGAAATACTCAGTTCCCGAGAGTTTTCGAGCCTTTCCGAGGCTTTCCGAGTTCAGCTGAGCTGTCCCCGAGTATTTCCGAGGCTCTCCGGGGCCCCCTCCACCTCTGGCCACATGCGGTATTGCATGCAATAGAAGTCAATGCGGAACGAACTATCTTAGTTTCCATTGACTTCTATGGGGAAACTCGCTTTGATATGCGAGTGCTTTGGGTTACAAGCATTCTCCTGGAACGGATTATGCTCGTAATCCAAGGTTCCACTGTAAATATATGGTGACCAACACACCATTAAATATCAGTAATACAAGAGTAAGTGACAAAATGAATGAATATGTGACTCCAGAAATGGAAAAAAATATCCAAACAGGGATGATTCAAACAGTTAATCAAGATAGTAGTCCCACATGCCGTGATGGAAACTGGAAATTACAGGATAGCCAAGGTGTCACCAACCATACTCATGCTGTGCTTACCAGAAGATATGTGATTCCCTTACAAGAGTGGTCCATGTGCACTTTATTTACAATAACAAAACCAGCTTCCCGGGTTATGGAACCGCCCTCTTTATTTTTGTCCCTTTATTTTTTTTAGCACTTTTATTCCTATTACAAGGAATGTAAACATCACTTCTGATAGAAATGAGGGACGACAGGTTCTCTTTATGGAGAGATCTGGGGGCTATAAGACCCCAAATCTCTCCTCTACCTTTAAAAACAAAAGACCAAAAAAAAAAAACATTGATCATATGCTTTTGAAAAAAAAATAGTTTACTTCCACCCTAGACCGGAAGTGAGGTCATGACGTGGCTCCGGTCCTCCTAGACCATAGAGGTGATCAGAGGCATAAGATGACCCTTCCCACTGCTTCTAAAAGCGATCCAGCAGCTAATCAGCCGCTCGGTTCACTTTATTGAGAAAGAGAATCGACGGCTGAAAAAACAAATACCAGGGTTATGGCTGTTAGCTTCAGCCATAACCCCAGTAAGCAAACCTCTTTAAAGCCGCAACACATATATATATATATATATATATACATATTGGGGTATTGGGGTCTTGAGGTGGGTGGAGCAGTTGCAGTATATGAACCCCCTGGATGATCCACCAGACTTCCAGCTTTGTCCAAGCTCACACCCACATTTTCTCCAGACTCTCTTGTAGCAGATGAATTTACTCCCCGGTGACCCAATCTAAGTTCCAGATTCTCATCAGGCAGTGCAACACGCACTACAAACTTTGTAGTATGAAATCGCACTGGAATACATCTTTATTTGTAAAATAAAAACGTTATACAAATTATAAAAATGATAGTTGCACCGATACCAATGCCGGTATCTGTGCCCATACTAATGGGGCATAAACACGGTCGGACTTTTCGACCGGACTGGTCTGACGGACGCCGATGGACCAAATCCGGCAAACAATCTGATCATGTGTGGGCTTCACCGGACCTTCAGCGGACTTTTCCAGTCACAAATCTGATGGACTTTAGATTTGGAACTTGCTTCAAATCTTTACGTTGTAACTCCGCCGGACCCAGAAATCCACCCATCTGTATGCTAGTCCGACGGACAAAAACGCTAGGGCAGCTATTGGCTACTGGCTATCAACTTCCTTATTTTAGTCCGGTGTACCTCATCACGTACGAATCCGTCGGACTTTGGTGTGATCGTGTGTAGGCAAGTCCGGTCGTTAGAAAGTCCGCCAAAAGTCCATCGAAAGTCTGTCGAAAGTCTGTCGGACAGGCTGTCGGACCTTTGGAAAAAGTCCAACCGTGTGTACACGGCATAAGCATTTGCACAAGTATCAGTACTTGTGGAAGTGCTCCGATACCTGAATCCGATACTTTCAGGATCAACTATATTAGCTGTCAGTGGGGTTCCCCCACTGACAGCTGAAATATAAAAAAAAAAAACGCAAAAAAAAACGACAATTACTGGTTGTTAAGGAGCGGGGCGCAGAGTCCTTATCAACCAATGACTCATTCAGCTGTCAGTGGGGTTCCCCTTGTTGACAGTTGAAGTGTAAGCCAAGTCCCGGAAATTGGAGCTGTCAAAAAAAAAAAGAGCAATGTTTATTAACAACATTTCTCAGCCACTGAAACAGAAAGATAAAAAGAAACATTTTTTATTTATCTACAGATCAAAGCGATAAACTTCAGTTTTATAATAAGGGATTATAGATCCAAGGATTATTTTATGCAGAGACACTAGGTGTACATAATTATAGTAAGTTTATTAAAACAATGTGACAAATAAGAATAAAAATGATACACTATTACCACCTGTGCAAAAATAAAAAAGACAACGTTGTCTGGAAGAGAAGGAGAGACTGCTAGAAGCACACCACATGCATCCACATCAGTCATACACTCCGAGGTATACGCAGTAAATTAAATGAATACAATCCAAGCAGTAAAGTCATTTGCACATAAACCTCAAGGAGATAATCCAATACTGTGTAATCTGGACCAGAATGAGTTATAGAGGTGAGCGGGTGTCACTGATCAGCTGAACCATACCAGGCTGCTTGCCTTCAACATGGGAAGGGTGCTTTGGAGTCCCACCCAAAGCACCTTTTCCTCCAGATCCCGCCCCCCCCCCATGTGAATGGGTATTTATTCACCAAAAAAGTGTCAAAAAGTAAAAATCCAATCACATGGGGGGGCGGGGGCGGGATCTGGGGGCCCCCTTGTAACAGGGGGGCTTCCAGAAGCCGATAAGCCCCCCCGCCTGCAGACCCCAACAACCAATGACCAGGGGTGTCGGGAAAAAGCCCTTGTCCCTATCAACATGGGGACAAGGTGCTATGGGGGGACCCCAAAGCACCCTCCCCATGTTGAGGGCAAGTGGCCTGGTACTGTATGGTTC
This sequence comes from Aquarana catesbeiana, assembly GCF_042186555.1. Classification (NCBI taxonomy): domain Eukaryota; kingdom Metazoa; phylum Chordata; class Amphibia; order Anura; family Ranidae; genus Aquarana; species Aquarana catesbeiana. The sequence goes on from NC_133328.1 coordinate 18,587,302, forward strand.
AGGAGGGGGGCCGCTTGCTCACCCCCCCTTTCCTGGCCTGCCAGGCTGCTTGCTCAGATAAGGGTCTGGTATAGATTTTTGGGGGGACCCCATGCCGTTTTTTTCTTAATTCTGTCATAGGGTTCCCCTTAACCACTTCATTGCACTGTATTATATACTCTGCACTGACTGCACTGTATATATAGACTACACTGAATGCACTATATATATATATATATATATATATATATATATATATATATATAACATGGTATATATTAATACACTGCCTGCACTGTATATATAATCTACACTGACTACACTGACTAAACAGTCCAAGAAGTAAAGTCATTTGCACCTGACCCTCAAGGGGATAATCCAATACTGTGTCATCTGGACCGGAACAAGACATAAAGGTGAGTGGGATAAACTTCAATCTGCAGATGAAGTCAGTTTAAAGCAACCTGTCAAGTAAAAAATATATATCTTTTTTTTTGGTTTTTTTATTAAATGTTCTTCTGTTTAACCCCTTAATTTACGCTAATCAGCCTAAATTAGATCCTTATTCTCCATTTTTCTCCAATTAATTAGTATTTTTCTGCAGATTATTTTTTTGTTCACTTTTATAAATGTTTTTATATATATTTGTTCTATTTTATAAACTATTATTAAAACATTTTTTTGTTTGCTTTGTTTAATAATAACATTTTTACATCTTTAACAAATAATTACACTTTTCACATTGAAAAAAGTGCAAAAAAAATGTATTTCTTTTGTAAAAAAACTTTTTAATGCCTTGTACCATTATTGACAACTAAAGTGTAAACAAAACAGTTGTGATAGGTATCGGTAATTGGTATCGGCGAGTACTAAAAATAAAAGGATCGGTACTCGTAAAAAACAAATGGCATCGGTGCATCCCTACTAAACGTAATTGATAAATAGTATCAATTTAAAACAATTCTATAAACTTAACAAAGTCAAGGCAAAGGAGACTGAAAAGCAATTCACAATAAGCTAAAATACTTTAAATATGTTGTAACAATCCTTCACCAATCAATTGCGGGCTGCAACCTTCCTGAGTCTACCATAGTCAGTTTATGGCTTTGTTGCTTCACAAGGACCAGATAACCTTGAAACTGTAAAAAAAAACACAATAATAAAAGGAAACTGTATCAGTGGAGATCTTGAAACTTTGTATTCTAAAACAAAAGAAAACAGCACTCTTGAAACCAATGGGGATCAATAATTCTAACGGTAGTCAAACACTCAGCCCGGTCATGCGTGGCGGGTTTTGGATAACCGAGGATGTTCTTGTCCCTCAGTGTTTTTTTTATCTTTTTGTGCCTTCAATAAACTTTCCAGATTTCATGAGCTATGCCGGTATGCTTCTTTTGTTAATATCTCATTGTTATCAAACAATGGAAGCACAAAAGCCTTTAACTTCTTGCCGATCGCATAACTTAGTTATACGGTGGCAGAACGGCTCTCCTGTGCCAGATTACATACTAGGTAACTGATTCGGCGCTTCCGAGGAGGGCGCCGCGGCTGTGATTCGGCACCGCACAAGCCGATCAACAGGTGCCGGCCAATGGATGCCCGCCGGCACCCACTGAACGGTGAGGAGGACATGTCTCTATGTAAACAAGGCAGAGCTCTAATCAGTCAGCAGGGATTTCATGGATTTTCTGTCCCTGCAAAACAGGGAATAAAATTCAACACATCCCTTGGTAAAAACTGCACATGTAGTACACAAAAACACTGGCTAGGCACACATTTAACCCTTTGATTGCCCTAGATGTTTAACCCCTTCCCAGCCAGTGGCATTAGTACAAAATCTGTATTAAAGTAGAACTAAAAACGTCATATATTTTTTTCACTTTGGGCAGAGTACAGGAGGGTTGTAATTAAGATGTTATGTTCTGATACCGTATCGGTATCGGTGCTGATACAGAGGATTTGCAGGAGTATTTGTACTCCTGCAAATGCTCCCGATGCCTAGTCCGATACCTGGACACTCAGGGATGATCGGTGCGGTGGCGGGGGAAGTTATAATCACCGATTTCCCTGTGTGGCTTCCAATAAAGCAGCTGACAGCTGCTTCTCCTCCTTCTCCCCTCCGCGGCTTTCAGCTGCTTTATTGAAAGCCACACAGGGAAATCAGTGATTATAACTTCCCCGCCGCCGCACCGATCGTTCCTGAGTGTCCCCTGTATCCTCCTCTGGCTCCCCTCTGTGTCCCCCTCTGTGCTCCTCTGTGGGCTTCTCCGGTCCCCCTCCATGGGCTCCTCTGGTTCCCCTCTGTGTGCTGCTCTGGCCCCCCATCCTCCTCCGTGTGCTCCTCTGGTCCTCCCCGTCCCCCTCCGGACCCCCTCTGTGTGCTCCTCCGGTCCACCCGCCCCCTCTGTGTTCTCCCCTGTGTGCCCCCCCCATCCTCCTCCACCCCCCCCCCTCCTCCCCTGTCCCAGATCTTTCAGGATGGAGAGTGGAGGAAGGAGACGGTAAATCTGTCATTTACCAGCTCCTTCCTTTTCTGAATGGACAGAGTCAGTGATCACTGACTCTGTCCATTCATAACTGAGCATCGTAATGTGTTTACGATGCTTCAGTTTATGAATGGAGAGAGGAGCCTCTGTCTCCCGTCCATTCATCTCCAGTGCAGCTGAGGCTACAGAGAAAGAGACTGGGAAATCTCTATCCTCAGTGCCTTTCCATGTCTCAATGGGGACTGTTTAGACCCCTGACATCTCACCAAAGCCCCCCTACCCCCAACAGGGTTGAATAAAAAATATATATATAAAAAAATGAAAATATTGTAATAAATAAACATTTAAAAGTAATATTGTAAAAATAATAAAAATTAAAATTAAAATTGACTGTCCACATCCCAAGCCCCCCCCCCCCCCCCAAAAAAAGCATTGTAAAAAGAAAATATATATATATATATATATATATATATATATATATATATATATATATATATTCTTTTTACAATGCTTTTTTTTTGTGGGGGGGGGGCTTGGGAGGTGGACAGTCAATTTTAATTTTAATTATTTTTACAATATTACTTTTAAATGTTTATTTATTACAATATTTTAATTTTTTTATATATATATATATCGTGCTTCCTATTAGATCTACAGGAAGCGTGTCATGACTGCGACATATATATATATACATATACATATATACATACATACATACATACATACATACATACATATATATATATATATATAAATTTTAAATAAAAATAAAAAAACTTAATTGTAAAAAATAAAATTGTAAACAAAAAAAAAACTACTGACACAGTGCACGCCTATCTGTGCCCATCAGTGCTGCATTTTAGTGCCACTGTAACATAACATTAAAAAAAAAGTATTGGTAATCGGTATCGGTGAGTACTTGAAAAAAGTATCGGTACTTGTACTCGGTCTTATAAAAGTGGTATCAGTGCAACTCTAGTTGTAACCCCTGTCATGTTTTTTTTTTCTGTTTCCCATTGAAGAGATTTCTCTTCACTTACTATCCCATAGCCAAAACAAGAAGTGAGAGGAAATCCCTCAAAATGTGAGGGAATCCCTGGTTGCCACCAGAACGAGTGTCCCCATTGAAAGATTTCCCCTCTATTACTGTTCTGGGGACAACTCAAAATTTGGTATTTTCTTTCACTTTTACTTTCTGTGATAATGGTAAACAGGACAAACAGAGAGGGTGAATCTCCCTAACAGGGGGGGCTGACAGCAAAAAAAAAAAAAAATAAAAAAAAAAACTGACAGGGGTTCTAATCCCCTTCCATTCTGTATAAAACTTAAAAAAAAGTTTTGCTTTAGTTATACTTTAACCACTTCAGCCCCGGACCATTTGGCTGCCCAAAGACCAGAGCACTTTTTGCGATTTGGCACTGCGTTTAACGGACAATTGCGCGGTCGTGCGACGTTGCTCCCAAAAAAAATCAACGTCCTTTTTTCCCCACAAATAAAGCTTTCTTTTGGTAGTATTTGATCACCTCTGCGGTTTTTATTTTTTGCGCTATAAACAAAAAAATAACGACAATTTTGAAAAAAACGCATTATTTTTTACTTTTTGCTATAATAAATATCCTCGAAAAATATATAAAAAAACATTTTTTTTCCTCAGTTTAGGCCGATGCGTATTCTTCTACATATTTTTGGTAGAAAAAAAAATGCAATAAGCGTTTATTGATTGGTTTGCGCAAAAGTTATAGCGTCTACAAAATAGGGGATAGCTTTATGGCATTTTTATTAATAATTCTTTTTTTTTACTAGTAATGGTGGCGATTTTTATCATGACTGCGACATTATGGCGGACAGATCGGACACTTTTGGCTCAATTTTGGGACAATCCACATTTATACAGCGATCACTGCAATTAAAAATGCATTGATTACTGTGTAAATGTGGCTGGCAGTGAAGGGGTTAACCACTAGGGGGCAGTGAAGGGGTTAAGTGTCTCCTAGGGAGTGATTCTAACTGTGGAGGGGGAGGGGCTATGTGTGACACGACACTGATCACCGCTCCCGATTACAGGGAGCGGTGATCAGTGTCCTGTCACTAGGCAGAACGGGGAAATTTACACAAGCATTTCCCCGCTTTTCTTCTCCGTGAGACGATCGCGGGTATCCCCGCGGACATCGGGTCCGTGCGATCACACTCACAGAGGTCGCGGCGGGCACGTGCGTACGCCCGCAAACCGCTTCTTAAAGGGCAATGTACAGGTACGTTAATCTGCCTGTTCGTGCCCTTCTGCCGACGTATATCGGCGTGAGCCGGTCGGCAAGCGGTTATTGTATATTCTATTCAGGGTTTCTCTCTAATGTTCATTTTCACGATAGAAACACAGGAATAAAAATATCTTCCATAGGTCTGCACACGCTTCCTGTAGATCTAATAAGGAAGCATGATAGCCAACTAGAGGATCACACACACAGATGAAAACACTGCTGTGAATTTTGAGGCAGTAGCTTAGCGTTGTCAGCCTGAAACGGGAAGTGCTCTTACTGGCAGGATCTCAGGTAAGAAACTATACAACACATTAGAAAAAGAAGATTTGCTTGTGAAAAATGTATACAGTGAGGCACATAGGTGTGCGCAGCCTATTACATTAGGATGTGCACCCCAAAAAGCTCAAACGCACACGCCTTCCTCTGCAGCCTCAGCTGCCCTGCACAGGGAATGAATAGGAAGTGCTCTGAGCTGAGCGCCTTCCTGTTCATTCACAAGCTGTTCATTCACAAGACTGTATAGAATAATAACATATGTAAAGATCCGAAATTAGATCTAAATTGGGGTACATAAAGAAAGAAAAAAATCTATTTATATTATGCCTCCAGACCACACATCCACCCCAGATGGGCTCAAACTGTGGACAGTTGGGGGCATTTATAATCTAAATCGAAAACGTAGTTATTTATAATTATTATATTATGTGATATATAATATAAAGATATATCAATTTCTTTGATGAATCATTAGATAATCATAACCAGTTCGGAAAAAAATTTGTGAAGAGAAAAACATTTTTTTTACTGAATCTTCAGAGCATAAGTTAGTCCCTAAGCCAATGAGGAATATATTAGTGTATAAATTGGTAAGGTATCCCAAGTTCATCATTAGATTTAGTAAATAAGATGAGAATAGAGGAGAAGAAGAAGAGGAAGGAAAAGAAGAGAAAAAAAAGGGGAAAAAGAAGAGAGGAAAAGATAAGAAAGAAAGAAGTCTCTCGAGGTGATGACCTAGTTATATACCGTATTTATCGGCGTATAACACGCACTTTTTTCCCCTTAAAATCAGGGGAAAGTCGCAGGTGCGTGTTATACGCCGATCCCCGCCGATCCCGAGCTGTCACATTTTCAAAATCGCGGACCGCGATTTGAAAATGGCGCCGCCGGAGCCGAAGTACACAGAGCCGGTCCTCGGCTCTTTCCGGCGGCTCTCGTTTACTTTCGGCTCCACTCGTAGTCCCAAGCGGAGCTATCCGAACCTACTCGGATAGCTCCGCTCGGGACTACGAGTGGAGCCGAAAGTAAACGAGAGCCGCCGGAAAGAGCCGAGGACCGGCTCTGTGTACTTCGGCGCCGGCGGCGCCATTTTCAAATCGCGGACCGCGATTTTGAAGCCCTGGAAGCAGGGACAGGGGATCCTAGGCTGCACTGGGGCAAGGCTGCACTGGGGAAGGCTGCACTGACAAGGCTGCACTGGGGAAGGCTGCACTGACAAGGCTGCACTGGGGAAGGCTGCACTGACAAGGCTGCGCTGGGGAAGGCTGCACTGACAAGGCTGCACTGGGGAAGGCTGCACTGACAAGGCTGCACTGACAAGGCTGCACTGGGGAAGGCTGCACTGACAAGGCTGCACTGACAAGGCTGCACTGACATGGCTGCACTGGGGAAGGCTGCACTGACAAGGCTGCACTGACAAGGCTGCACTGGGGAAGGCTGCACTGACAAGGCTGCACTGACATGGCTGCACTGACAAGGCTGCAATGAAGGGCATTTAAATGTAAGGTTTTTCCCTTCAACTTCCCTCCTAAAAGTTTTTTTTCCTTAAAATTCCCTCCTAAATTGGGGTGCGTGTTATACGCCGGTGCGTGTTATACGCCGATAAATACGGTATATCATAAGCTAGGTCATCACCTCGAGAGACTTCTTTCTTTCTTATCTTTTCCTCTCTTCTTTTTCCCCTTTTTTTTCTCTTCTTTTCCTTCCTCTTCTTCTTCTCCTCTATTCTCATCTTATTTACTAAATCTAATGATGAACTTGGGATACCTTACCAATTTATACACTAATATATTCCTCATTGGCTTAGGGACTAACTTATGCTCTGAAGATTCAGTAAAAAAAATGTTTTTCTCTTCACAAATTTTTTTCCGAACTGGTTATGATTATCTAATGATTCATCAAAGAAATTGATATATCTTTATATTATATATCACATAATATAATAATTATAAATAACTACGTTTTCGATTTAGATTATAAATGCCCCCAACTGTCCACAGTTTGAGCCCATTTGGGGTGGATGTGTGGTCTGGAGGCATAATATAAATAGATTTTTTTCTTTCTTTATGTACCCCAATTTAGATCTTATTTCGGATCTTTACATATGTTACTATTCTATACAGTCTCTAAGACACATAATCTTTTTCTTTCAGTAAGACTAATTTGTAATATGTATAAAAACTGTTAATCACATTGTCTATATATATATCCCATGCTTTGATACTTGTCTTAATTTGTATATTATTTCTACAAACTTCAATAAAAATATTGAACCAGAGAAAAAAAAAAAAAAAGGAAGGGGCTGGTAAATTACATATTTACATTTACCGGTCCCTTTTCCCACTTTACATCCTGAAACATCCCCCCCCCCCCCCCCCCCCCCGCAGCAGCTGGGAAAAGAGGAGAGGAGGAAACCAAGCAGCACTACCAGGCGGGGGGCGGGGGGGGGCAACATGGGGGAAGCCCGGGCAGTAGGGGTAATTGGCACTGCACCGAGTCTCCTCCTCCTCCCTCCAGAGACATTGCAATCATCGGCACCAGCTGACTGGAGGGGGAGGAGTATTTAAAGACACAATCCTGAGCACCTTCTGTATCCATCACATTTGTTTGCTGGATGTGTTGTGTCTACTCTGATAACCTGTCTAAAGGTAAATATGGCCATTTACATCTATTTTACTAAAATTCTTTTTGAAATAGTATGCATTGGAACCTTTACTTTGTTATAAATAGGCTAAAAATTCCCGCGCACGCCTGTGGCGAGGCATGATGCCAAATATGCTGAGAACGAAATTTTGGGTCCACGCACACTTTAAAGGTCATAGGGTTCTATAAAGCTGAACTTCACTCTGTCTATCAATTTTGGCTATTTTTAATCCACATGCTGCCAGCATTAGTAAATAGATAGGAATGCATATCATATTTACTTGTTTTAAACTTTTTTTTTTTTTACATTGCTTCAGTTACTGCCTGGTTACTTGCCTAGGCACATTGTGTCGTACATCCCAGGAGACTTAAGGAGGGAGGAGGGGTTTTCTCAGCTAAGCACCTTTTCATACCTCCCAACTTTTCGAGATGGGAATGAGGGACACCTATTAGCGAAAGTATGCAGGCATAGGACACACCCCCTGCCACGCCCGTTAGAGGAGTATTTAACATTAAAATAAAAATGAATAGTTAAACCCCCAAGTGCTTTTTTTTTTTTACCAATACTATTCTTTTATATTGGCTTTTGAAATTTACAACTGGAGCAATTTAGAAATCAGATGAAAGGTTTAGCGCTGGGAAACACTTTTTGAAAGATAAAAAGTGCATTTTATATACAACTATATAGATCAGATCAAAATGAGGGACAAATGAGGGGGAAAGAGGGACGGAGGGACTTTGTTCCATATCAGGGACAGTCCCTCGAAATCCGGGACAGTTGGGAGCTATGCATCCTCCTGCCTGCAAGCCTTAGCTAAGGGCAGATGGATTCCAGGAAGTAAATGCTACATGGATCATTTGCCCTTACTCAAGATGGCCACTGCCAGAAATGCTAAGAGGGTGTTTTACAAAGTGATTTCTCAGCAAAATAAGGCATGGAGACACGGATGGATGGGGGAGTTTGCTTTGAATATTAACCACTTGTCGACCAGCCACCACAGTTTTACTGCGGCAGAAAGGCACGGCTGGGCGAAGCGACGTTATGTTACGTCGCTTCTCCCTGTGGCCACTAGGGGTGCGCGCCGGCTTCTCACCCCCAGAGCCGATGCGAGTGCCCGACAGGCACGATGACCGCCGGGCACCCGCAATCGCTCGTGACACAGTGAGAACCGGAATCTGTGTGTGTAAACACGCAGATCCTGGTTCTCTGAGGGGAGAAGAGACTGATCGTGTGTTCATACAAAGTATGAACAGCGATCTGTCATCTCCCCTAGACAGTGCCCTCCCCCCTTCAGTTAAAACACAGAGAAGGAACACAGTTAACCCCTTGATCGCCCCCCTAGTGTTAACCCCTTCACTGCCAGTGACATTTTTACAGTAATCAGTGCATTTTTATAGCACTAATCGCTGTATAAATGCCAATGGTCCCAAAAATGTGTCCAAAGTTTCCGATGTGTCCGCCATAATGTGGCAGTCCTGATAAAAAATCACAGATCGCCGTCATTACTAGTAAAAAAAAAAATAATAATAAAAATACCATAAAACTATCCCCTATTTTGTAGACGCTATGACTTTTGCGCAAACCAATATACGCTTATTGCGATTTTTATTACCAAAAATGTGTAGAAGAATACATATTTTAAAAAAAAAAAAAAAAAAATGGGGATATTTATTCTAGCAAAAAGTACAAAATATTGTGTTTTTTTTTTTTTTTTTTTTTAAATTGTCGCTCTTTTATTGTTTAAAGCGCAAAAAAAATAAAAACGCAGAGATGATCAATTACCACCAAAAGAAAGCTCTATTTGTGGGAAAAAAAGAACATCAATTTTGTTTGGGTGCAACGTCGCACGACCACGCAATTGTCAGTTAAAGTGCCGAATCGCAAAAAATGGCCTGGTCATTCAGCAGGCAAATCTTCCGGGGCTGAAGCGGTTAACAAAGAATTGAGTTGTGTTTTTTTTTTTTTTTTTGGTTTGTGGTGCTCAGAAATGTAAGTTTTGAGTAGAGCTGACTTCAAGGAGAAAAAAACAAAAACAAAGTATAGTTTGTTTTTTTGCTTCTATAATATGCTACATTTTCCATCATTAGTTAGTTCTATAGAATATACTGTACAGTTATATTACTGCATACAAAAGTTATTTATAGCCAGTTCCTCTAGTGCTTCCAGGCTGATAAATATAGCCGGCCAAGTCATATTTCCCAGCTTTTCTGGCCACAGAGTATTCCAGAGTCTCCGTGTCCTTGCTGGATTTTACTGACTCAGCAAAGTCGGGTTATTAAATGCTCTGCAGTGATATTTATATGCAATGCATTAACTAAATTGCCTTGCTGGGCTCTTCGTCTCTTTGGTGGATTCATAAAGAATGTTAATTTCTGCCCCAAGCATCACCCAGCATGCCTTTGTTTTATACTGGTTTTAGGGTGGAACCCACAACAAGATTGATAGATCTCATTTCTCTGAAATTTTGGCGCTCAACTAAATGATTGGAGTCAATAGGAGAGGCAAAAATTAAAGTGGTTCTGGTGTTTTTTTAACCGCTTGCCTACCGGGCACTTTCACCCCCTTCCTGCCCAGGCCAATTTTCAGCTTTCAGCGCTGTCACTCTTTGAATGACAATTGCGCGGTCATATAACACTGTACCCAGATGACATTTTTTATTATTTTTTTCACACAAATGGAAATTTCTTTTGGTGGCATTTAATCACCACTGGGCTTTTTTATTTTTTGCTGAACAAACGAAAAAAAGACCAAAAAACTGTGAAAAAATAAAAAGTTTTTTATAGTTTGTTATAAAATCTAGCAAACGGGTAATTTTTCTCCTTCATTGATGTGCGTTGATGAGGCTGCACTGATGGGCACTGATACAAGGCACTGATGGGCACTAATAGGCAGCACTGTAGGGCACTGATAGGCAGCACTGATGGCACTGATAGACAGCACTGATGGGGAGGCACTGATAGGCAGCACTGATGGGGAGGCACTGATAGGCAGCACTGATGGGCAATGATGAGGCACCACTGTTGGGCACTGATGAGGCTGCACTGGTAGGCGGCACTGATAGACTGCACTGATGAGGTAGCACTGTTGGGCACTGATGAGGCTGCACTGATAAGTGGCATCGTTAGGTGGCACTGATGGGCACTGATAGACAGCACTGTAGGGCACTGATAGGCAGCACTGATGGCACTGATAGACAGCACTGATGGGGAGGCACTGATAGGCAGCACTGATTGGGCAATGATGAGGCGCCACTGTTGGGCACTGATGAGGCTGCACTGGTAGGCGGCACTGATAGACTGCACTGATGAGGTAGCACTGTTGGGCACTGATGAGGCTGCACTGATAAGTGGCATCGTTAGGTGGCACTGATGGGCACTGATAGACAGCACTGAAGGGCACTGATAGGTGGCACTGGTAGGCAGCCCTGATGAGCACTGATAGGCAGTACTGATAGGTGACACTGATGAGGAGGCACTGATTGGCACTGATTGGCAGCACTGAAGAACACTGACAGCACTGGTGGGCACTGATTGGCAGCACTGGGAATGCCAATAACCGGTTTGTATTGACATTGTGATCAGTTGTCATTGGACACAGCTGATCATGTGGTAAAGGGCTGCTGTGATTGGCCCTTTACCCTGATCTGTGATCAGATGTGTCCTAAGGACACAGTGTTTACAGAGCACACCGCCCACACAACAAGGGGCGTGCGGGCAGTGCGATCATGGGAGGACGTCCATGGACGCCCTCCCAGCAATATATCCCTCCGCTGTAGCCATCTTTCGGCTATGGCAGGGGTGGGAAGTGGTTAAAGACCACTCTATGGGCAATTCGTAAAGGACTGGTTCACACTAGATGCAGTTCAGTGTTTTTTTTTACACTAGGTTCACACTCGAGTGTTTTTGCGGTCAGTGTTTGCGTGGGCACAGCAGCCCATTCATTTCAATAGGCTGCCAAACCTGCGTTTCCCACAGAAAAAGGTGCATGCAGCTTTTTTCAAAACGCGGCCACAGGGAAATCGCATGGTTAATTTTACCCTGCGGTTCCTACACCCGCACTGCAATTTTTACATGTGTGGGAATGCCATTTAGAATGAATAGCAATTCATTCTGAAGGGCACGTTTTCTGACAGCAGCGCCTTTTCACTTCGGGCGTCCGCCGTGCGTCTTCTCCCCTCCTCCTAGGCACCCAATAGGATCGTCAGTCCTTTCAGCCAATCAGGTGACGGGTCTCAAGACCCACTTCCTGATTGGCTGGGAGGAGGATCAGTGTTACAATAGCGAATATTCGTTTGCTATTATAACACACCTGGTTGGACTCGTTTCGCAGTGCTTGCGCCCCGAGCCCACCCTATTTTGAAGCCTATTAGAGTCTCTGGCTCTAATCAGGTGCTTCAAAAAACACCCATCCGCCATTGCAATCCATATATCCGGCGTCATTCATGGAGGCTGGACGCATGGATAGGAGGGGCTGCGCCCATAATGGACAGGCCGCCCCTGCACCTGATATTTATCTGCTGCAAGTTAAAGTGATTGTAGGGGGTTTTTTTGTTGTTTTTTTTTAAATAACAAACATATCATACTTACCTCCACTGTGCAGCTTGTTTTGCACAGAGTGGCCCCGAACCTCCTCTTCTGGGGTCCCTCAGCGGCTTTCGCGGCTCCTCCCCACATCAGATAGGAGAAGCGCTCTCCCAGGGGATTACCTTGCGGGCGTGCTCCCGAGTCCAGCATTTGGCGTCCATAGCCGGCGAATGCAGGACTCGGCCCCGCCCCCCCGGCGGACGCGTCATTGGATTTGATTGACAGCAGCAGGAGCCAATGGCTGCACTGCTATTAATCTATCCAATCAAGAGCCGAGAATCCCAGCCAGAGAGACAGCAAGTCCCCCTTCGGGCCAAATTCTAGAGCTCAGGTAAGTAAAACGAGGGGGGTTGGGGGGTGGGGGGGGGTGGCGGTCACTGACGGGTGTTTTTTCACCTTAATGCATAGGAGGGCCCAAAAAAAGTTTGCCCAGGGTCCAATCGGTATTAAAGATGGCCCTGTGTATCATTAAAACATTGAAGAAGGCTGACATAGTCGTACAAAGCACCTTATTACAAATATCCCTCCATCACCCCAAAAACACTGTAAACCATATTGTTTTATCATCTATTACTATAGACTTGTGGTTTCTTAGGGATAGGTGTTGATCTCAACGTGTTTCCTCAATACTCCCTTCCTCGTCAATACTTACAAAAGGATGTATTTTCTACAATTGCACAAAGATTTTATAAATATGACAAATCACGATGAAAGGTAGCTAGCATTTAGAATATACATTCTCATAAGGGATTAACCACTTCCCGACCATGCTATAGCCGAATGACGGCTACAGCGCAGTTGCACATTGCCGGGGGGGGCGTCATATGATGTCCTCCCGTGATCTCGCTTCCTCTTAGGACACAGCTGATCTCAGATCAGTGTAGAGGGCCAATCACAGTGGCCTTTTACCTTGTGATCAGCTGTGTCTAATCACAGCTGAGCACTTTGTAAACACAAGCTGGTTATCGGCCTTCCTTTCCTCACGCTGACAGCAGGAGGGGAGGAGAGGAGAGTCGGTAACCGGCTTGTGTGAAAGGGACATCTATACTGATAATCAGGACACACCCTCGCATTCAAACTCATGTTAAATAGGAGTCAGAACACCTGTCATCGGTTAAAGTGCCTCTGATTAACCCCAAATAAAGTTCAGCTGTTTTAGTAGGTCTTTCCTATCATTTTCTTAGTCTCATCCTACAGCAAAAGCCATGATCTGCAGAGCTTCCAAAGCATCAGAGGGATCTCATTGTGAAAAGGTATCAGTCAGGAGAAGGGTACAGAAGAATTTCCAAGGCATTAGATATACCATGGAACACAGTGAAGACAGTCATCATCAAGTGGAGAAAATATGGCACAACAGTGACATTACCAAGAACTGGACGTCCCTCCAAAATTGATGAAAAGACGAGAAGAAAACTGGTCAGGGAGGCTGCCAAGAGGCCTACAGCAACATTAAGGCCTCATGCACATGGACGTTTTTACAGCTGCTTTTTTGAGCTTTTTTTGCAGCTTCAAAAGGCCTGTCTATGTTAGTCTATGGCTTCATGCCCACCTAGGCGTTTTTGAGCTGCAAATGGCATAGGCGTTTTTAAGCTGTAAAAAAAACCCAGGACCAGTGGGTTCTGAGAGACGTTTTTCAGCTGTAAAAACGCTCTAACGCTGATAAATGCTCAAAAACGCTCAAAAACGTCATTCACCAACATTTTTTAACGTTTTTGATCCATCGGAAAAATTTTTTTTTTTTAAAACGCTAACATAGTTACATAGTTACATAGTTACATAGTAGGTGAGGTTGAAAAAAGACACAAGTCCATCAAGTCCAACCTATGTGTGTGATTATGTGTCAGTATTACATTACATATCCCTGTATATTGCGGTCATTCAGGTGATTATCTAATAGTTTCTTGAAGCTATCAATGCTCCCCGCTGAGACCACCGCCTGTGAAAGGGAATTCCACATCCTTGCCGCTCTTACAGTAAAGAACCCTCTACGTAGTTTAAGGTTAAACCTCTTTTCTTCTAATTGTAATGAGTGGCCACGAGTCTTATTAAACTCTCTTCTGCGAAAAAGTTTTATCCCTATTGTGGGGTCACCAGTACAGTATTTGTAAATTGAAATCATATCCCCTCTCAAGCGTCTCTTCTCCAGAGAGAATAAGTTCAGTGCTCGCAACCTTTCCTCATAACTAAGATCCTCCAGACCCTTTATTAGCTTTGTTGCCCTTCTTTGTACTCGCTCCATTTCCAGTACGTCCCTCCTGAGGACTGGTGCCCAGAACTGGACAGCATACCCCAGGTGCGGGCGGACCAGAGTCTTGTAGAGCGGGAGAATTATCGTTTTATCTCTGCAGTTGATCCCCCTTTTAATGCCAATATTCTGTTTGCTTTATTAGCAGCAGCTTGGCATTGCATGCCATTGCTGAGCCTATCATCCACTAGGACCCCCAAGTCCTTTTCCATCCTAGATTCCCCCAGAGGTTCTCCCCCCAGTGTATAGATTGCATTCATATTTTTGCCACCCAAATGCATTATTTTACATTTTTCTACATTGAACCTCATTTGCCATGTAGTCGCCCACCCCATTAATTTGTTCAGGTCTTTTTGCAAGATTTCCACATCCTGCGGAGAAGTTATTGCCCTGCTTAGCTTAGTATCGTCTGCAAATACAGAGATTGAACTCTTTATCCCATCCTCCAGGTCGTTTATGAACAAATTAAATAGGATTGGTCCCAGCACAGAACCCTGGGGAACCCCACTACCCACCCCTGACCATTCTGAGTACTCCCCATTTATCACCACCCTCTGAACACGCCCTTGTAGCCAGTTTTCAATCCATGTACTCACCCTATGGTCCATGCCAACGCACCTTATTTTGTACAGTAAACGTTTATGGGGAACTGTGTCAAATGCTTTTGCAAAATCCAGATACACCATGTCTACGGGCCTTCCTTTATCTAGATGGCAACTCACCTCCTCATAGAAGGTTAATAGATTGGTTTGGCAAGAACGATTCTTCATGAATCCATGCTGATTACTGCTAATGATATCATTCTTATTACTAAAATCTTGTATATAGTCCCTTATCATCCCCTCCAAGAGTTTACATACTATTGATGTTAGGCTAACTGGTCTGTAATTCCCAGGGATGTTTTTTGGGCCCTTTTTAAATATTGGTGCTACATTGGCTTTTCTCCAATCAGCTGGTACCATTCCAGTCAATAGACTGTCTGTAAAAATTAGGAACAACGGTCTGGCAATCACCTGACTGAGTTCCCTAAGTACCCTTGGATGCAAGCCATCTGGTCCCGGTGATTTATTAATGTTAAGTTTCTCAAGTCTAATTTTAATTCCGTCCTCTGTTAACCATGTAGGTGCTTCCTGTGTTGTGTCATGAGGATAAACACTGCAGTTTTGGTTACTGAAGCCCCCCGATTCACTCGTGAAGACTGAGGAGAAGAATAAGTTCAATACCTTTGCCATCTCCCCATCCTTTGTAACCAGATGTCCTTCCTCATTCTTTATGGGGCCAATATGGTCTGTCCTCCCTTTTTTACTGTTTACATACTTAAAGAATTTCTTGGGATTTTTTTGCTCTCCTCCGCTATGTGTCTTTCATGTTCTATCTTAGCCAACCTAATTGCACCCTTACATTTCTTATTGCATTCTTTATAAATTCTGAATGCTGTGGATGATCCCTCAACCTTGTATTTTTTGGAGGCCTTCTCCTTTGCTTTTATATGCATTTTTACATTGGAGTTAAGCCATCCAGGATGTTTGTTCGCTCTTTTAAATTTATTACCTAATGGGATACATTGGCTAATGCCCTTATTTAATATGCTCTTAAAGCAAACCCATCTCTCCTCCGTATTCTTTGTTCCTAATATTTTATCCCAATTTATGCCTTTTAGCAAGGTTTATAGTTTAGGGAAGTTGGCTCTTTTGAAATTCAGTGTCTTTGTGTTCCCTTCATGTCTCCTATTTGTGTGATTTATACTGAAACTAATTGACCTGTGATCGCTGTTACCTAAATTGCCCCGTATTTCCACATCTGTTATCAGGTCTGTATTGTTGGTAATCAGTAGATCTAGTAATGTTTTATTTCTAGTTGGTGCGTCTACCATCTGACCCATAAAATTGTCCTGCAAGACACTAAGGAACTGGCGAGCCTTAAATGAATGCGCGGTTCCCTCCGCCCAGTCTATGTCTGGATAATTAAAATCCCCCATTATGATAACACTTCCCATCCTTGCTGCTAATCCAATTTGTGATAGGAGATCCGTCTCCACTTCCTCCCTCAGGTTAGGGGGCCTATAGCATACTCCCAGTATTATTTGCCCCTTAGCTTCATCCCTTTGGAGCTCTACCCATAAAGATTCCACCTCCTCCCTAGCCCCCTCAGTGATGTCATCTCTCACATTCACTTGTACATTATTCTTGATATATAGGCATACCCCTCCCCCTTTTTTACCCTCTCTGTCCTTGCGGTATAGGGTATACCCTTGAATGTTTGCCAGCCAATCATGAGAGCTGTTGAACCAGGTCTCTGAAATTCCCACAAAATCCAAATCCTCCTTGTACAACAGTATCTCTAGTTCACCCATCTTGTCCGCCAGGCTCCTGGCATTGGTGAACATGCCACATAGTTTAGACCGGTCGCATATTGTCCTCGTATTGGGTGTTTCAAGATTGCAACTTGGACTTGCTACTATACTCACCTTGTGTTTTTGTGCTTTGGTTAACCTACCACTAATGCCCCCAATACTACCCTCTGGAATATCTTCCGCGCTGGCTATCACTGTCTCTGGACCCTCCACCCCTCGCCTAGTTTAAAAACCCCTCTAACTTTTTGGCCATCTTCATTCCCAGCATTCCTAACGCTCAAAAACGCTCAAAAACGCTCAAAGACGCTAAAAACCGCTATTGCAAAAACGTTGAAAAAAGCTGAAAAAAGTTTAAAAAAATCACTGCAAAGATACTGGCGTTTTCATAACGTTATTTTAACAGCCTGTGTGCATGAGGCCTTAAGGAGCTGCAGGAATATCTGGCAAATACTGGCTGTGTGGTACATGTGACATCAATCTACTGTATTCTTCATATGTCTGGGCTATGGGGTAGAGTGGCAAGACGGAAGCCTTTTCTTACAAAGAAAAACATCCAAGCCCGTCTAAATTTTTCAAAACACATCTGAAGTCTCCCAAAAGCATGTGGGAAAATGTGCTATGGTCTAATGAAACCAAGATTGAACTTTTTGGCCATAATTCCAAAAGATATGTTTGGCGCAAAAACAATACTGCACATCACCAAAAGAACACTATTCCAACCGTGAAGCATGGTGGTGGCATACATGCATCCTGATGATGTATGTATGCGAAACGAGTAGAGGCTTCTGGGTACTCGCCAACGTCACTTCCTGTCCTAACCCACACCGGATCGAGGCTTGGTAAAGATAACTGAATAAAAAGCCTTCGTGCTACTGGGATGTGTTCAAAAATAACTTATAAATTAAAAAAAGGGGACTAACATACAATATATGCAAATATATTCAAATAAAACCACCGTAAAATTGTGGTGAACAATCAAGGTGCAATAGAGTGCAATTAAGGTGCAATAGAGTGCAATTAAGGTGCAATGGAGTGCAATTAAAGTGCAACTAAATCTGTCTGCAGCAGGATCTAGTAGTGTTCACATTACACAAGCAAAGCAAATAAAAACAGTAGTGATGAATAAATGAAAACAAATCAATAAATTAATCTTGGGACACTAGGAATAAATAAGAATCATAAATCATGATAAAGAAGTCCATCTTCTTCTAGTCAGGCATCTTTCTAGTTAACAGTTTCTCCAAAATGCTCTCCTAAAAGGGCTGGGTTATCTGCAAATCTTTATGAGTGAGAGATAAATACAATCCGGAAAACAAGCTCACAGAACTCTCACCTCAATTTCTTGGGTCATCAGCATATATATCTATTAAAGGATTCCTTCCGCTATTCCGACGGCTACCACCAGGGGGTCCTCTGTTGCAGCATATGTTGTATCTATGTGGATATTCTGGATCTGCATCTTCATATGATCTCACATTCCCAAAGAAGGGGGGGCGGGGGGAGAAAAAGAAGGACCTCCAATAGTGTAGTATGTCAGAAAACAACAGCTAGTTTTATTAAATATAACAAGTTGGACCCTTACATCAATAATAAGAAAAAAGGCTTTGAAATTGAACTATAAAACAGTGTGGCGTTTGACCGCCGTTCTCACGTCACTTCCGGTATCTAATCCACATCCGGCCACTCCCTACGCGTTACGCGTGAATTCACGTGATGACGTAACGCGTACAGAAGGATTTGGTTGCAAACAAGGGATAGTCCTACCCAGTGGCGGCCCGTGCATTTTGGGAGCACGGGCGACACCCCCCCCAGCACTGCCGCCGCCCTCCCTATCCATGCGCTCGGCCCCTTTAGGACACCGGACGCATGAATTCCTATGATGGGGATGGGGGTTTGAAGCACATGATTAGAGCCAGAGCCTCTAATAGGCTTCAAAAAAGGGTGGACTTGTGGTGCAGAGCACTGCATCCCGATCCCACCCAGGTGTGAGACCTGTTTCCCGATTGGCCAAAACGTCAGGCGATCCTATTGGAGGGCTGACGTGGAGCCAGGGAAAAAGCCGCTGGAGCTAGAGAGGAAGCCTGCCACCCTGGAGCCACTGCCCGGACCCCGCACCCACTAGCCTGGAGCCGCTGCCCGGACGCCGCACCCGCTAGCCTGGAGCCGCTGCCCGGACGCCGCACCCGCTAGCCTGGAGCCACTGCCCGGACCCCGCACCCACTAGCCTGGAGCCGCTGCCTGGACGCCGCACCCGCTAGCCTGGAGCCGCTGCCCGGACGCCACACCCGCTAGCCTGGAGCCGCTGCCTGGACGCCGCACCGCTAGCCTGGAGCCGCTGCCCACACCCCGCCGTGCAGGATAACACCCCCCATCTATCTGAATCTGTCTATCCAGGTAAGTGCCGGACCAACCGGCAGACACGCAGGGGGGTTATTAGTGCCGCGCCGCCAGGGGGTGTGGTTGTTTGCTGCCCCCCCAAACAAAAAACCCACCAGTCACCACTGGTTCTACCAAATGAGGGGCAGTAGTTGGTGATGACAAAAACCTGTCTCCATTATGGCAAAAATTAAAGTGGTTTTAAACCCTTACATATACCCAGCGGAGTGACTGTAAAGCTTGTAAAGCTTGTCTGAGCCGTCCGAGAAAAGGGAGCGGAGAGCTGAGCTTACACTCTACACAGCTCAGTGAGGAGAGCCCTGGGAGCTGATTGGCGGAAAGGAGCACCCCCCCCCCTTCACACAGCACACAGGAACAGGGCTGAGGCTGTCAATCACAGGCTGTGTACTGGAGCTCCCTCCCCGCCACCATTTTCCTCTTGGTCAGGAGAACTGATAGCAGAGGAAGGAGACAGCAGACAGAAATGCCACTTAGTTCTCCTAACTGAGACAAGCATACGCTATAGAGGCATATGTTTGTTCGTCTTTCATGTCTGTGGTTTACAACCACTTTAAATTTTGTAAAACATAAATGAAGAGCACATTTTACTAAAAAAAGAGAAATGGGTGCTACATACAAAAATACTAAAAAAATACCGTCTCGATTTCAGGGTGTCAACGCTTTCCTAACCTTAATATATGGCTCCTCTTAATGCCTCTGGGGGGACTTTATTCCGGATGGTACTAAGAGGAGAAGTTTTGAATGCTCAATTGAAATGCATTATTGTCATTGACTGAGGGAGACGATAACCTTATTACAATAACCAGCCAGCAATGACTCACCATGCCGGGCCCCGGGGGAGAGTCTCAGGATGGACGACGTGGATTTCTTACTTATTGAATTAAATCTCTAGATGCATTAATGGAGAGATTAAATGAAAAGGCTGAAAGCATGCCAGCTGGATTAAGAAGATATTAATGCAGTTAATGAAAACTTAATGGTAGGAGAGTTATTGTTCGCCGTTTTCTGATAATAAATGACACGTGAAAATGCCCAAAAGGCGTTTTAATTTGGAAGGGAATTTATAATCAGATAGGCAGGCAGAGAAAAAGAGTTCCCAGGTCTGAACACCTGCTGTGCCCATTATGAGGGGTTCCCACCATCCCTGCAGTGGGTTTCTGAATCTGCCCACCTGCTGTGCCCATTATGAGGGGTTCCCACCACCCTTGTGTTGAGTTCCCGGGTCTGTACACCTGATGTGCCCATTATGAAGGGTTCCCACCAGTGGCAGTGCGTCCATACGGGCGCCGCTCCCTCTCTCCAGCCACTCCCATATGACCAATGGATAGATTCATGCATTGCATGAATCTATCCATGGCCGCTGCTGCCACCCCCTATTCAGGCGCCTGGCCCCTTTTCGGGTGCCGGGCGTTTGAATTAGTAGTTTTTGAAGCGCCTGATTAGAGCCATAGGCTCTAATAATCGTCAAAAAGGGTGACCTGCGAGCGCCATGCTTGGTGCTCGCAGTTCACCCAGGTGTGTTAGAAAACCGAATGAATATTTGCTTTCCTAACACTGAACCGCCTCTCCGCCAATCAGGTGCTCGGGTCTGTTACCCGTCACCTAATTGGCTGAAACGACAGGCGCTGTGATTGGACGCCTATCAGGCGTCCATAGGAGAGGATGGGAGGAGAGGACAGGAGAAGACATTGAGGACATGGAGGAGCATGGAGGACAGCGCTCGCCGCCATCACCTGCTGCCCCACTGAGACAGGGTAAGTGCCGGGCAGACAGCGATCGGGCGGGGGGGGCACAGTGGCAGCATTCGATGGGCACAGTGGCAGCATTTGATGGCACAGTGGCAGCATTTGATGGGCACAGTGGGAGCATTTGATGATTTGATGGGCACAGTGGCAGCATTTGATGGGCACAGTGGTAGCGTTTGATGGCACAGTGGCTGTATTCGATGGGCACAGTGGTGGCAATTGATGGGCACAGTGGCTGCATTTGATGGGCACAGTGAGGGTAATTGATGGACACAGTGGCTGCGTTTGATGGGCACAGTGGGAACGTTTGATGGGTACAGTGGCTGCGTTTGATGGGCACAGTGGCGGCAATTGATGGGCACAGTGGCTGCGTTTTATGGATACAGTGGCTGCGTTTGATGGCACAGTGGCTGCATTTGATGGGCACGGTGAGGCTGCAATTGATGTGTTTTTTTTTTTCAGAATTTTTCAGTTTGTTTGCGCCCCCCGAAAAATTTTGAGCACTAGCCGCCACTGATTCCCACCATTCCTGTGCTGAGTTCCTGGGTATGTACACCTGCTGTGCCCATTATGAAGGGTTCCCACCATCCCTGCATTGAGTTCCTGGGTCTCCCCACCAGCTGCATCCATTATGGGGGGCTCCCACTATCCCTTCTGGATGTTTTATTTATTAATCATAATTAGTGCAGCGCTAAAACATTCAATCCAAAACAGATGAGTTCACAAAATCCATAAAAAGTTCATGAAACATTCGCCAAAAAGAGTGTCCACTCATGATAACATTTCAGGTGACCACGTTCAGAGCCTCCACCACCGGTAACACTAGCAGCTCACCTCACTCAGTGGACCCCTGACTTAACAGGTGGGTCAAATGTGCCTTCCCATAAAGGGTCAATATACATGGATTCCGCGTCAATAAGTGTGCACACCATCAGAGGTTGTATAAGGCTTTAGTCAGATGATCCCACTCGCCTCAGTATAATGTACCAAACCCCAAATGGGCAGAATACGTGCAACGAAAGCATATATATAGTGCTCTCTGTGTGAAACCAGCTTTATTAAAAAGTAAAAATTGCACTTACAGACATGGTACAACTACCCAATGCCTGGTGTTAGAGCGTTTCACAGAGTAAACACAATGATGTCACGTCATTCCTTCCGTTCCGTACACGTAACGTCCTGTGGCCACTGATGAAGTTCCACCCACAGGACGTAACGAGATTCATTACACACAGAGTGATATATTTCAAGCATTATTTTCTTTTAATTTTTATTATTATGGCTTATAGCTAGTGAAAACCCAACATTCAGTATCTCAGAAAATTAGAATATTGTGAAAAAGTTCAATATTGTAGACTCATGGTGTCACACTCTAATCAGATAATTAACTCCAAACATTTGTAAAGGTTTCCTGATCCTTTAAATGGTCTCTCAGTCTGGTTCAGTAGGTTACACAATCACGGGGAAGACCGCTGACTTGACCGTTGTCCAGAACACAGTCATTGACACCCTACACAAGGAGGGTAAGTCACAAAAGGACATTGCTAAAGAAGCTGGCTTTTCAGAGAGTGCTGTATCCAAGCATATTAATGGACAGTTGAGTGGAGGGAAAAAGTGTGGTAGAAAAAGGTGCACAAGCAACACTCCTAAACCCTGCATTCTGAATGTAACGCACCCCTGAACCCTGCATTCTGAACGTAACGCACCCCTGAACCCTGCATTCTGAACGTAACGCACTCCTGAACCCTGCATTCTGAATGTAACGCACGCCAGAACCCTGCATTCTGAATGTAACGCATTCCTGAACCATGCATTCTGAGTGTTACACACTCCTGAACCCTGCATTCTGAGCATAACACACTCCTGAACCCTGATTTCTGAGCGTAACACACTCCTGATCCCTGGCTTCTGAGCATAATGCACTGGTGAACCCTGCATTCTGAGCATAACGCACTCCTAAACTCTGCATTCTAAGCGTAACGCACGCCTAAACCCTGCATTCTGAGTGTAATGCACTCCTGAACCCTGCATTCTGAATGTAACGCACTCCTGAACCCTGCATTCTGAGCGTAACGCACTCCTAAACCCTGCATTCTGAGTGTAACGCACTCCTAACCTTGCATTCTGAGTGTAACGCACTCCTGAACCCTGCATTCTGAGCGCAACGCACTCCTGAACCCTGCATTCTGAGCGTAACGCACTCCTAAACCCTGCATTCTGAATGTAACGCACTCCTAAACTCTGCATTCTGAGCGTAACACACTCCTAAACTCTGCATTCTGAGTGTAATGCACTCCTGAACCCTGCATTCTGAATGTAACACACTCCTGAACCCTGCATTCTGAACGTAACACACAACTGATCCTTGCATTCTGAACGTAACACACTCCTGAAACTTGCATTCTAAGCGTAACGCACTCCTAAACTCTGCATTCCAAGCATAATGCACTCCTGAACCCTGCATTCTGAGTGTTACGCACTCCTGAACCCTGCATTCTGAACGTAACGCACTCCTGAACCCTGTATTCTGAGCATAACGCACTCAAAATCTCTGCATTCTGAGTGTAACGCACTCCCGAAACCTGCATTCTGAATGTAATACACTCCTGAACCCTGCATTCTGAGTGTTACACACTCCTGAACCCTGCATTCTGAGCATAACACACTCCTGAACCCTGATTTCTGAGCGTAACACACTCCTGATCCCTGGCTTCTGAGCATAATGCACTGGTGAACCCTGCATTCTGAGCATAACGCACTCCTAAACTCTGCATTCTAAGCGTAACGCACGCCTAAACCCTGCATTCTGAGTGTAATGCACTCCTGAACCCTGCATTCTGAATGTAACGCACTCCTGAACCCTGCATTCTGAGCGTAACGCACTCCTAAACCCTGCATTCTGAGTGTAACGCACTCCTAAACCCTGCATTCTGAGTGTAACGCACTCCTGAACCCTGCATTCTGAGCGCAACGCACTCCTGAACCCTGCATTCTGAGCGTAACGCACTCCTAAACCCTGCATTCTGAATGTAACGCACTCCTAAACTCTGCATTCTGAGCGTAACACACTCCTAAACTCTGCATTCTGAGTGTAATGCACTCCTGAACCCTGCATTCTGAATGTAACACACTCCTGAACCCTGCATTCTGAACGTAACACACAACTGATCCTTGCATTCTGAACGTAACACACTCCTGAAACTTGCATTCTAAGCGTAATGCACTCCTAAACTCTGCATTCCAAGCATAATGCACTCCTGAACCCTGCATTCTGAGTGTTACGCACTCCTGAACCCTGCATTCTGAACGTAACGCACTCCTGAACCCTGTATTCTGAGCATAACGCACTCAAAATCTCTGCATTCTGAGTGTAACGCACTCCCGAAACCTGCATTCTGAATGTAATACACTCCTGAACCCTGCATTCTGAGTGTTACACACTCCTGAACCCTGCATTCTGAGCATAACACACTCCTGAACCCTGATTTCTGAGCATAACACACTGCTGATCCCTGGCTTCTGAGCATAATGCACTGGTGAACCCTGCATTCTGAGCATAACGCACTCCTAAACTCTGCATTCTAAGCGTAACGCACTCCTAAACCCTGCATTCTGAATGTAACGCACTCCTGAACCCTGCATTCTGAGCATAACGCACTCCTAAACTCTGTATTCTGAGTGTAACACACTCCTGAACCCTGCATTCTGAATGTAATACACTCCTGAACCCTGCATTCTGAATGTAACACACTCCAGAACCATGCATTCTGAGTGTTACACACTCCTGAACCCTGCATTCTAAATGTAACGCACTCCTGAACCCTGCATTCTGAATGTAATACACTCCTGAACCCTGCATTCTGAATGTAACACACTCCAGAACCATGCATTCTAAGTGTTACACACTTCTGAACCATGCATTCTGAGCATAACACACTCCTGAACCCTGATTTCTGAGCGTAACACACTCCTGATCCCTAGCTTCTGAGCATAATGCACTGGTGAACCCTGCATTCTGAGCATAACGCACTCCTAAACTCTGCATTCTGAGTGTAACGCACTCATGAACCCTGCATTCTGAACATATTGCACTCCTAAACTCTGCATTCTGAATTCAACGCACTCCTGAACCCTGCATTCTAAGCGTAACGCACTTTTGAACCCTGCATTCTGAATGTTGCCGACCAGCCGCCGTCATTATACTACGATAGGTCGGCTCGTTCCCGCAAATCGCCATAGATGTACGGTGGGGGAGCCGATTTCCATGGCTGGCAGCCGTGATGTCCACCGGCCTACCGCGATCGCTCCACAGAGAGCCAGAACGGGGATCTGTCAATGTAAACAAAGAGATCCCCGTTCTGACAGGGGAGTAGAGAGAGATCTGCTGTTCCTAGTGATCAAGAACAGCGATCTCTCTCCTTCTCCAGTCAGTCCCCTCCCCCCACAGTTAGAAACACCTACCAGGGAACACATTTAACCCCTTGATCGCCTCCTAGTGTTAACCCCTTCCCTGCCAGTGACATTTATACAGTAATCAGTGTATTTGTATAGCACTGATCAATGTAATAATATTACTGGTCCCCAAAAAAGTGTCAAAAGTGTCCGATCTGTCTGCCGCAATGTCGCAGTCCCGCTAAAAATCGCTGATCACCGCCATTACTAGTAAAAAAATAAATGAATAATAAAAATGCCATAAATCCATCCCCTATTTTGTAGACAATATAACTTTTTGCGCAAACCAATCAATATAAGCTTATTGTGTTTTTTTGGGTTTTTTTACCATAAATATGTAGAAGAATACATCTTGGCCTAAACTGATGAAGAAATTTGTTTTTGCTTTTTTTTTTTTTGGGGCTATTTATTATAGCAAAAAGTAAAAAATATTATTTATTTTTTTGTATTCAAAATTGTCGCTTTTTTTTTTATTTTATTTTTTTAATAGAACAAAAAATAAAAACCGCAAAAAGAAAACCACCAAAAGAAAGCTCTATTCTTGGGGGGGGGGGAGAAAGACGTCAATTTTGTTTGGGTACAGTGTCGCAACACTGCGCAATTGTCAGTTAAAGCGTCGTAGTGCCGTATCGCAGAAAGCGGCCTGGTCATTAAGGGGGGGATGGGGCAAATCCTTCCGGTCCTTAAGTGGTTAAATAACTTTATTTCCCACAATGGTGTCATAGAAGAGAGTAAGACAACTCTAGACAGTGTTTGCTATTAAGTGGAATTCTCGGTAGCTCGCTCCTTTGTATTTTATACATTATAATGTTCTGTCCACATTAAAGAGAAGTGACGTTGGAGCGACGCTCCTCCGTCCTCAGCTGCCAGCGCCTAAAGGATTCTTTCCATTTAATGTGACCGCTAAGGAGAGGCTGCAGTGGAAAAAAATCACTAAACACATACAAGGTAATGTAATTAGTCCGCATCAAATGGAAAGCCTTTGGTCAAACGTGCAATTAGGAGAGATGCATATCTAAAGGGCTGTATCTAAATGTATCCCTTCACTACCAGTCAATAATGACTGCTGCAGACCTATAGGATTGTGAGCGCTTCTAGAGCAGAACCTAAAGCGGTATTAAACCCAAAAGTAAACACTTATTATATTGTAGCTTACCAATTCTTAGATGTGATGGCTGCATTCGTTTTCTTTTTTAGGCTTTTTTTTCTTCTATCTTCATCTGGTGATCCAGCCAGTGAGTCTGTTTATTTTTCAACAGAGCAAGCTCCTTTGCAGGAATGAGACAAACCGTCCAATTAAAATTCGGACAAATTTTCGTTTTTTCAGAAATTCAGGTGTATCCGAATTTTCCGAATTAGAATAGTAACGAATTTAAACGAATCCGAAATAACAGAAAAAAAAAATTCGGACGAAATTCTAATTTGAATAGTTTTCAACTACTTTGCGAATTTGAATAGTTTTCAAGTTCGAATTTGAAAACTTTTCGAATTCAAAAAGTTTTCCAATTTGAAAACTATTCGAATAGTTTTCCAATTTCCAAAGAGAATAAAATAGAATAGAAAACAAAGCAATAGAATAGAAGTTTTTTTTTTTTCTCTATTCTATTTTATTCTCTTTGGAAACTGGAAAACCATTTTGAATTCGAAAACTATTTAGAATTCGAAAATTTTTGAAATTCAAAAACTATTTGAAATTGATTGGAAGACTTTTCATATCGATCCAAATTCAACAAATTTGAATTGATTCGAAAAGGAATAAACTAAATGAATTCTGAAAATGAATGAAACAAATGAAACTAAATGACAGATCAAAACGAAACTAAACAAATTTTTTTCGTTCTGCACATGTCTATTGAATCCAAATTTCCGAATTTAGAGAAGTACCGAATTTAAACGAATCAGAAATAACAAAAAGAAATTTGGACGGGATTCTAATTCAAATTATTTTCGAATACCTTTCGAATTCAAATAGTTTTCCAATTTCCAAAGAGAATAAAATAGAATAGAAAATAAAGGAATAGAATAGAAGTTTATTTTTTTTCTAGTCTATTTTATTCACTTTGGAAACTGGAAAACTATTCAAATTCGAAAACTATTTCGAATTCGAAAATTTTTGGACTTCGAAAACTTATTTGAAATTGATTGGAAAACTTTTCAAAATGATCTAAATTCGAAAAATTTGAATCGATTCGAAAAGGAATAAACTAAACGGATTTTGAATCAAAAACGAAACGAAACAATTTTTTTTCGTTCTGCACGTCTATTGAATCCAAATTTCCAAATTTATAAAAGTACCAAATTTAAACGAATCCGAAATAACGAAAAAAAAAAAATTCGGACAAATTCTAATTCGAATTGTTTCCGAATACCTTTCAAATTCAAATAGTTTTCAAGTTCTAATTTGAAAACTTTTCGAATTCGAACAGTTTTCCAATTTGAAAACTATTCGAATAGTTTTCGAATGCGAAAATTTTTCGAGTTCAAATAGTTTTCCAATTTCCAAAGAGAATAAAATAGGCTAGAAAATAAAGGGATAGAATGGAAGCTATTTTTTTTTCTATTCTATTTTATTCTCTTTGGAAACTGGAAAACTATTCAAATTTGAACACTATTTCGAATTTCGAACATTTTTGGAATTCGAAAACTATTTGAAATTGATTGGAAAACTTTTCAAAATCGATCCAAATTTGAAAAATTTGAATCAATTCGAAAAGAAATAAACTAAACGAATTCTGAAAACGAATGAAACGAATGAAAATAAATGACAAAACTAAACAAATTTTTTTCGTTCTGCACATGGCTATTAAATTGAAATTTCTGAATTAATATAGTACCAAATTTAAACTAATCCAAAATAACAAAAAAAAAAAATCGGACGGAATTCTGATTCGAATTGTTTCCGAATACCTTTCAAATTCAAATAGTTTTCAAGTTCGAATTTGAAAACTTTTCGAGTTCGAACAGTTTTCCAATTTACAAAGAGAATAAAATAGGATAGAAAATAAAGGAATAGAATAGAAGTTTTTTTTTTTTTTTTCTATTCTATTTTATTAACTTTGGAAACTGGAAAACTATTCAAATTAGAAAACTATTTCGAATTTCGAAATTTTTTGGAATTCGAAAACTATTTGAAATTGATTGGAAAACTTTTCAAAATCGATCCAAATTCTAAAAATTTGAATCGATTCGAAAAGGAATAAACTAAACGAATTCCGAAAACAAATGAAACAAATGAAACTAAATGACAAATCAAAACTAAACAAAACAATTTTTTTTCGTTCTGCACATGTCTATTAAATCCAAATTTCAGAATTAGAATAGTACCGAATTTAAATGAATCCGAAATAACAAAAAGAAATTCGGACGGGATTCTAACTCAAATTATTTTCGAATACCTTTCGAATTCAAATAGTTTTCAAGTTTGAGTTTGAAAACTTTTCGAGTTCGAACAGTTTTCCAATTTCAAAAGAGAATAAAATAGGATATCAAATAAAGGGATAGAACAGAAGTTATTTTTTTTTCTGTTCTATTTTATTCTCTTTGGAAACTGGAAAACTATTCAAATTCAAAAACTATTTCGAATTTTGAACATTTTTGGAATTCGAAAACTATTTGAAATTGATTGGAAAACTTTTCAAAATCGATCCAAATTTGAAAAATTTGAATCGATTCGAAAAGGAATAAACTAAACGAAATATGAAAACGAAAGAAACTAAATCAAACGAAACAAAACAAATTTTTTTCGTTCTGTACATGTCTATTAAATCCAAATTTCCGAATTAGAATATTACCAAATTTAAATGAATCGGAAATAATGAAAAAAAATTCGGACGGAATTCTAACTCGAATTGTTTTTGAAACATTTTTCGAATACTTTTCGAATTCGAATCATTTTTAAAATTCAAATTTGAAAACTTTTCGAATTCGAAATGTTTTCAAATTCAAATTCGAGCTAATCAATCTGCATCTGCATCTGACACGTTTCATCTGCTAAGATATCGTCTGGGGATTTAGTTTTATATTAAATGTTTGTTTAAATGGACTCACACTATGTGAGTTTTTATTTCCTTTGACCTTTTATGTGTGTATCCACATTGCGATTTGCACTTCTCGGGTATATCTAATTTTGGGGTTCCCTGTAGGCGAATATCCCTACTCTATATCTCCCTACTGGCTGATTCATTCCAAACCATTAGTGTACGATCACCCACAAGCCTGAAGGACCCATGTGGCATATGCCTTACTGAGTCCATTCAATCTGGTAAGCCTCAGCTAATATTGGTGGTGGTTTCATTCACTACTCATGCACTATTATTTGATCGTTTTTGGAATCAGAATTGGAGTCCATTTGGACTTTTTTTCATCTATCAACACATTTACCACGTGGACTCGTATGCTGCGTACATACGATCGGAATTTCCGACAGCAAATGTTCGATGGGACCTTGCTGTCAGAAATTCCAACCGTGTGTAGGCTCCATCGGACATTTTTTGTTGGAATTTCCGACAACAAAAATTTGAGATCCGGTTCTCAAATTTTCCGACAACAAAATCCGTTGCCGGAAATTCCGATCGTGTGTACACAATTCCAACACACAAAGTCCCACGCATGCTCGGAATCAAGCAGAAGAGCCGCACTGGCTATTGAACTTCATTTTTCTCGGCTCGTTGTACGTGTTGCACGTCACCGCGTTCTTGGCGATCGGAATTTCTGACAACATTTGTGTGACCGTGTGTATGCAAGACAAGTTTGAGCCAACATCCATAGGGAAAAATCCATTGATTTTGTTGTCGGAATGTCCGATCGTGTGTACGCGGCATTAGTATTTAGTGTATTATCATCAATACCTTATATTGAACTTTCCATTTTTTTGTTTTATATTCTTTGTCATTTTAATATTTTGCATATGTTGATTATAGTACTTCATATACGAATTTATAATTACATTAAGAATGTAGTTGGGCTTCAAGATTTCAAACACTTATATTATTTGATGCACTTCACGTTATACCTATTTACGTCACTGGTGTTTAATCGCCAATGGTTTATACCTACCATTGTATACCTACCAAGTATTAAAGTTTGATGGATGATTGTTAATCTGTCCCATTACTTTTGGTCCCTTAAAAAGTGGGAGGCACATATACAAACTGTTGTAATTCCTACACCGTTCACCTGATTTGGATGTAAATACCCTCAAATTAAAGCTGAAAGTCTGCAGTTAAAGCACATCTTGTTCATTTCATTTCAAATCCATTGTGGTGGTGTATAGAGCCAAAAAAGATTAGAATTGTGTCGATGTCCCAATATTTATGGACCCGACTGTAGCTTTTAGCGCTGCACCTTTATTCTTTAAATCACTGTATTTTGCAACTGTCATTTTGCGGTGCTAGCAGCTTCTCTGACAGCGCGGTATTTTACTTTTTTTCTTCGCTTTGTGTCACTCTGACACACTGCATCTCCGATTTGTAGTAAGGAGCCTTTGACGGAGGCGCCTTACCACGTGATCAGCTGTGACCAATCACAGCTGATCACCGCGTGAACCAGGAAGTGCCGGTAAACAGCTTTCCTCGGTTTGTAATGACAGAGAAAGCCGATCGGCGGCTCTCCCTGTCAGAGGGGGGAGGGGGGTCTCTGCACATTGATTATCAGCACAGCCCCATCAGATGTGCCACAAACAATGCCAATCAGTGCCCATAAGCTGCCAGTCAGTTGCCAATCAAAGTGCCAATCAGTGCCTATCACAGTGCCAATCAGTGCCCATTAATAAAACCTGTCAGTACCTCATCATCAGTGCTGCTCATCAGTGCCACCTATTAGTGTCCATCAGTGCCACCTGCCAGTGCTGCCTGTCAGTGCCCATCAGTGCCCATCAGTGCCCATCAGTGCCCATCAGTACAGAATATCAGTGCCCATCAGTGCCGCCTATCAGTGCCCATCAGTACTGCATATCAGTGCCCATCAGTGTAGCCTAACGGTGCCGCGTGGTGTCAGTGCCCATCAATTCTACATATCAGTGCCTCCTCATCAGTGCCCATTAGTGCCGCCTATCAGTGCCCATCAGTGCCATCTTATCAGTGCCCATCAGTAAAGGAGAAAACAAAATTTTACAAAAGAAACAAAGAAAAACTTTTTTTTTCTTTCAAAATGTCTGTCTATCTTAGTTTGTTTCGCAAAAAATAAAAACCCCAGAGATGATCAAACACCACCAAAAGAAAGCTCTATTTGTGGGAAAAAAATGAATAAAAATTTAGTTTGGGTACAGTATAGCATGACCGTGCAATTGTCATTCTAATTCCAACAGTGCTGAAAGCTGAAAATTGTCCTGGGCAGGGAAGGGGGGGGGGGAGTGCCCGGGATTGAAGTGGTTTAAAAGGTACATAGGACACGTTCCGAACCTAGAGTGTCAGGAGGGCTGGAAAGTGCACAGTGTCAGAGTGGCTCAGATGAACATGCAATTCTAAGGCCCCTTTCACACTGAGGCACTTCTAAACTGCCAGTAAAACGCTTTTGAAGAGCTTTCCATTAATTTCGATGGAGAGGGACTTTTTTTTCATCCTCCTGCCAGCGCACCGCCCCCCCCCCCCCTGGTGTGAAAGCATTCATTGATTTTAATGGAGGTTTTCGGGAGCTTTTCAAGCGCCTTTTTTTTGGGGGGTGCAATTCTGAATAGGAAAAAAAAGGCACCTTGCTGACTTAGATGCGTTGTCTTAGAGCGCACTGCCAGAGATTTTTTGTTTTTAGTGAGTTTTGGTGCGTTAGGAATCCCCCCTTCAAATAAATAGGCCGCTCTAAGACTAGCGCACTGCAATGGTGTGAATGGGCCTTAAATGAAAACAGATCTATTTCCTTGTAATTCTGCCCATTATTCCGTAGGATCGACCAGCCGTGTGATTTGCGCTTTGTATTTGTTTCGCACTGATTCTATATTTCATCTTTTGATGGAGAGATTCCTGATAGTAAAGGGTACAAATTTACATATAAATGACCTATTTATGTTAAATACAGACCAGCGGAGACATGTTATCCTCACAGATGTCACCAACAAAGGAGAAATTGACAGATGTCACTATATTCAGTCCGGAGGCTCTGCGCCTGTTATAGAGCAAAATCCCGTAACAACAGTGACACCTACAGGTCACATAGAGAAAACACATACACTCTATAGACAAAAGTTGGTGGTCACCTGACCAACACATCTACATTATATTGTCAAATGTATTGGGACGTCTGCCTTTACACTCACACAACATTTAATGGCATCCCAGTCTTAGTCCGTAGGGTTCAATATTGAGTTGGCCCACCTTTACGGCTATAACAGCTTC
>NC_133328.1:18920544-19118044 GCF_042186555.1 Aquarana catesbeiana
ACACACCACCCCAGCCCCCCCCCCAGGGGGTGACAGGCAGCACACACACCATCCCAGCCCCCTAAACCCCCAGCCCCCCTCAGGAGGTAACAGGCAGCGCACACACACACCACCCTAGCCCCCTTAACCCCAGCCCCCCAGGGGGTGACAGGCAGCACACACACACACCACCCCAGCCCCCTAAACCCCCAGCCCCCCCATGGGGTGACAGGCAGCGCACACACCACCCCAGCCCCCTAAACTTCCAGCCCCCCCGGAGGTGACAGGCAGCACACACACACACACCACTCCAGCCCCCTAAACCCCCAGCTCCCCCCTCCAGGGGGTGACAGGCAGCACACACACACCACCCCAGCCCCCTAAACCCCCAGCCCCCCGCCCTCAGGGAGTAACAGGCAGCGCACAAACACACCACTCCAGCCCCCTAAACCCCCAGCCCCCCCCAGGAGGTGACAGGCAGCGCACACACACAGCACCCCAGCCCCCCACCAGGGGGTGACAGGAAGCACATACACACACGACCCCAGCCCCCTAAACCCCCAGCCCCCCCCTCAGGGAGTAACAGGCAGCGCACAAACACACCACCCCAGCCCCCTAAACCCCCAGATCCCCCCAGGAGGTGACAGGCAGCGCACACACACACCACCCCAGCCCCCGCCAGGGGGTGACAGGCAGCGCACACACACACACACCACCCCAGCCCTCTAAACCCCCAGCCCCCCCAGGAGGTGACAGGCAGCGCACACACACACAACCCCAGCCCCCTACCCCAGGGGGTGACAGGCAGCGCACACACACACAACCCCAGCCCCCTACCCCAGGGGGTGACAGGCAGCACACATACACCACCCCAGCCCCCCAAACCCCCATCCCCCCAGGGGGCGACAGGCAGCACACACACACACCACACCAGCACCCTTAACCCCCCAGCCCCCTCCCCCAGGGGCTGACAGGTAGCTCACACACACACACCACCCCAGTCCCCTAAACCCCCAGCCCCTCCCCTGGGGGCGACAGGCAGCACACACACACCACCCCAGCCCCCTAAACCCCCAGCCCTCCTCCCCCAGGAGGTAACAGGCAGTGCACACACACACCACCCCAGCCCCCCAACCCTCCAGCCCCCCCCAGGGGGCGACAGGCAGCACACACACACCACACCAGCACCCTAAACCCCAGCCCCCTCCCCCAGGGGGTGACAGGTAGCGCACACACACACAGCACCCCAGTCCTCTAAACCCCCAGCCTCTCCCCTGGGGGGGCGACAGGCAGCACACACACACACCATCCCAGCCTCCTAAACCCCCAGCCCCCCCAGGAGGTGAAAGGCAGCACACACACCACCCCAGCCCCCTAAACCCCCAGCCCCCCCCCCCAGGGGGTGACAGGCAGCGCACACACACACCACTCCAGCCCCTTAAACCCCCAGCCCCCCAGACGGTGACAGGCAGTGCACACACACACCACCCTAGCCGCCCCCAGGGGGTGACAGGCAGCACACACACCACCCCAGCCCCCCAGGAGGTGACAGGCAGCACATACACACCACCCCAGCCCCCCCCAGGGGGTGACAGGCAGCACACATACCACCCCAGCCCCCTAAACCCCCAGCCCTCCCTCAGGGGGTAACAGGCAGCGCACACACACACACCTCCCTAGCCCTCTTAACCCCAGCCCCCCCAGGGGGTGACAGGCAGCGCACACACACACCACCCCAGCCCCCTAAACCCCCAGCCCCCCATGGGGTGACAGGCAGCGCACACACACACACACCACCCCAGCCCCCTAAACCTCCAGCCCCCCCCCGGAGGTGACAGGCAGCACACACACACACACCACCCCAGCCCCCTAAACCTCCAGCCCCCCCAGGAGGTGACAGGCAGCGCACACACCACCCCGGCCCCATAAACCCCCAGCCCTCCCCCCCAGGGGGTGACAGGCAGCGCACACACACACACACCACCCCAGCCCCCTAAATCCCCAGCCCCCCAGGAGGTGACAGGCAGCACACACACCACCCCAGCCCCCCCAGGAGGTGACAGGCAGCGCACACACCACCCCGGCCCCCTAAACCCCCAGCCCCCCCAGGGGGTGACAGGCAGCGCACACACACACACACACCACCCCAGCCCCCTAAACCTCAAGCCCCCCCCAGGAGGTGACAGGCAGCACACACACACACACCACCCCCACCCCCACCCCCCTAAGGAGGTGACAAGCAGCGCACATACACCACCCCAGCCCCCTAAACCCCCAGCCACCCCAGGAGGTGACAGGCAGTGCATACACACACCACCCCAGCCACCCTTCCCCTCAAGGTGACAGGCAGCACATACACCAGCCCTGCTCCCCACGACTCAACCTAATGACAACCCTCCCATTCCCCCCCCCCCCGGTCCATTGAAGGGTTTTAGTCGCTGATGCCGGTCCCGGGGAGGTTTGGGACTGCTGGGCTGGGGGAAGGACAATATCTGTAAGTGTTTCTGCACCTTGGGCAGGAAGATATCAGATCTCCTTCCCTACCAGACAGGACTGTGCTGTGTGGCATGGCTGTGCAAATTTCAGAACTGGGTGGACAGAAATACAAACCTTTGGCAGGTAAAACAGCTGCTGTTTCGGTTTGCAGGAGGTTGAGCGAATCTAGAAAACCTGAACATAGCACTAGACTCCATTGAAGTCTATAATAGCCGAATCCTGATACTTTTTTTCTGTCCTTTTTCAAGGCCAGTTTGCAAGTATTTGTTAAAAAAAAGGGAGCATGGGTAGCTAGGCACTGCCATAGGGAACATGTACAAATGCAAATAAATCAGTGGCTCTATGAATGCAAAATAACCTCTTCAGCTCCGGAAGATTTTACCCCCTTCATGACCAGGCCATTTTTTGCTATTCAGAACTGCACTAGTTTAACTGCCAATTGTGCGGTCATGCAATACTGTGCCCAAACAAAATTTATATATTTTTTTGTACACAAATAGAGCTTTCTTTTGGTGGTATTTGATCGCCACTGATTTTTTATTATATAAACAAAGACTGAAAAGTTAAAAAAATTAGACAGGTTCCTGAGAATTAATAGAATTGCTGAAATGGAGGAGCTCATAGTCATCTCCCATGACAATATCTCCAAATATAATTCCCTATGGGCCTGCTGGCCCCACTTCAAGACCACTTCGGATTACACACAAATCATAAGCCCTCATACCAATTAGAGACATCTTCCGCTTCCCCCAGGTAACATCCCCCATGACATTTCACTCAACACCATCCATCTGGGTGGACAGAGGACAGAAGGCCCGGAGTTCAGGGTTAGGTAGGAGGCTCACGCCCCCCCTGGATCGGCATATCTTACTTTGTCTCTCTCCCCACAACCCTGCCCCTGCCCCCCCAATTCTACGAAACCTCCACCAAATTACATCTCTTTGCACTCCCTTACCCCCCCCCCTTATTAGTGCCCCCTCCAACCCCTCATCATTTACAACCACTGAAATACAACCAACTGTTCTAACCAAGGCCGACATCAGGACTTTCAGCCTTGAAAACATCCCCAACTTCAGCCACTGTTAATAAAGGCCATTTGACAACGGTAACACTGGAAGCGTATCCACTATATCACCCCATAGGCTCAAAAACAAATAACCCGCCAGGCTTCAAACAACCAGTCCTATAAGCAGCTCAACCAATGTTAAGGCAACCCATATCTTCATATAGCTTAAGTATTCTCTAGCCCTAAAAAAATGATTTTTTACTCTCCCTATACTAATTGTTCAACGGATCAACATGTTCATCTCCGTTTTCTTATACGTTTGCCATATAACCTGTAAGAACATCTCGTTATTGTTGTGGATACTGATCCTAAGTGTTATTGTCAGTCCCTTGGGCCCATGTACCCTATTTTCCAGCTTATGTTCTACTTGTGCACTTACTTTTATTTTCCCTCAATAAAATAAAGAAAAAGCAGCCTTCACTAATTGCAACAGCCCCAAATCCAACAGCTCCAGCACTCTAGGGCTCTTGGAAGTTGGTCCTACCCAGAAATAGCTGCAAGAGCCTTTCATGATATCCAAACTACGACCAGTAGCTGCTCTACCCGACCATTAACATCTCGTCTCATCCCGCTAATCCCAGGCGCTCTTTTCACACCATGTAACCCATTAGTTCGAATCTTCTCTTGCCACAAAACTAAATATGAATATAATAATAATAATTTAATTTCGAGCCCCTCTAAATTTATTTCCTGCGCTGAAGTCCTGCAGATCTAATTCCTCCATCGTAATAGACTTCGCTTCTCGTGTTATTAACATCATCCTACCCAAAGGTGACATTCAATATTCAGCGCCTTTTAATAATATTGCAAAGCTTGCCTTTCCCTTTCATTAATAAGTGTTCCCATGTCTTCTGTTCCTTTCACAACAATGACTGAGCGTGAGGAGGGAGAGGCAAGCGTTCTGAATTTGGAAGGAATGGGGATCATCTGTAAGTTGGGACATACACTGATCAGCCATAACATTATGATGATTCCCCTTATATTGAGTAGGTCCCTTTTTACCACCAAAACAGCACTGACCCATCGAGGCATGGACTCCACTAGACCTCTGAAGGTATGCTGTGGTATCTGGTATCAAACCAGTTGCAGATCCTATACAGTGCCATTTAAAAGTATTCATACCCCTTGAAATTTTGCACATTTTGTCATGTTACAACCAAAAACATAAATGTATTTTATTGGAATTTTATGAGATAGACCAACACAAAGTGGCACATAATTGTGAAGTAGAAGTCACCTACATAGTAAACAAAGTCTATCTGTGGGTAATTTAATCTCAGTATAAATACAGTTGTTCTGTGAAGCCCTCAGAGGTTTGTTAGAGAACCTTAGTGAACTAGCAGCATCATGAAGGCCAAGGAACACACCGGACAGGTCAGGGATAAAGTTGTGGAGAAGTTTAAAGCAGGGTTAGGTTATAAAAAAATATCCCAAGCTTTGAACATCTCACGGAGCACTGCTCAATCCATCATCTGAAAATGGAAAGAGTATGGCACAACTGCAAACCTACCAAGACATGGCCGTCCACCTAAACTGACCGGCCGCACAAGGAGAACATTCATCAGAGAAGCAGCCAAGAGGTCCATGGTAACCCTGGAGGAGCTGCAGAGATTCACAGCTCAGGTGGGAGAATCTGTCCACAGGATTACTATTATGCCCTGTACACACGATAGGATTTTCCAACAACAAAACCGTGGATTTTTTTCCGACACATGTTGGATCAAACTTGTCTTGCATACACACGGTCACACAAATGTTGTCAGATATTCCGAACGTCAAGAACGCTGTGACGTACAACACGTACAGTACGACGAGCCGAGAAAAATGAAGTTCAATAGCCAGTGCGGCTCTTCTGCTTAATTCCGAGCATGCGTGCAATTTTGTGCATCAGAATTGTGTACACACAATCGGAATTTCCAACAACGGATTTTGTTGTCGGAAAATTTGAGATCCAGATCTCAAATTTTGTTTGTCGGAAATTCTGACAAAAAATATCAGATGGAGTTTACACACGGTTGGAATTTACGACAACAAGCTCCCATCGAACATTTGTTATTGGAAAATCCTATCGTGTGTACGCGGCATTAGTCGTGCATTCCACAAATCTGGCCTTTATGGAAAAGTGGCAAGAAGAAAGCCATTGTTGAAAGAAAGCCATAAGATCCCATTTGCTGTTTGTGAGAAGCCATGTGGGGCACACATCAAACATGTGGTAGAAGATGCTCTGGTCAGATGAGACCAAAATGTAACTTTTTGGCCTAAAAGCAAAATGCTATGTGTGCAGGAAAACGAACACTGCACATCACCCTGAACACACCAGCCCCACCGTGAAACGTGGTGGTGACAGCATCATGTTGCAGGGATGCTTTTCTTCAGCAGGGACAGGGAAGCTGGTCAGAGGTGATGGGAAGATGGATGGAGCCAAATACAGAATAATCTTATGCCACGTACACACGGTTGGAATTTCCGACGGGAAATGTTCGATGTGAGCTTGTTGTCGGAAAGTCCGACTGTGTGTATGCTCCATCGGACATTTGCTGTTGGAATTTCCGACAACAAATGTTTGAGAGCAGGTTCTCAAATTTTCCGACAAAAAACTTTGTTGTCGGAAATTCCGAGCGTGCGTACACAAGTCCGAGGCACAAAATTCCACGCATGCTCTGAATCAATTACGATACGTAATTGATTCAGTCTTGTAAAAGTAACGTTCGTAATGGAGGTAGCACATTCGTCACGCTGCAAATTTTTAAATGTTTCAATGCAGCACATTCTCTTCTTGTTTATAATGCTAGAATAATGAAGTTGCTTTGCTACTGATATTTACACAGTGTTCTGACAAACTGATTTCTTATTGTTTCTCGTGATCTCCTGAATAATCTTTTTTTTTTTCGCCAGATCTTCAGAATAATGTTTATTTTTTTATAGTGATCTCCATAATATTTTTTGTCGTTTTGTGTGTCAAGTTACCACAACACCATTATTATCTTGTATTTTTTAAAGTGGTTGTAAACCCGGGTAACCAAAAAAAAAAACCCTGCAAGACAAAGGCATAATGAGCTAGTATGCATAGCATACTAGCTCATTATGAATTACTTACCCGAGAATGAAGCGCCCGCAGCTGTCCTCGTCTTCCCCTCTGTACAATGACATCTCTCCCGGAGGTTACTTCCGGGTATCGCGGCTCCGGCACTGTGATTGGCCGGAGCCACGATGACGTCATTCCCGCGCATGCGCATGGGAGCCGCCGGGAACGGCACAGTACAACTAAAGCAACGGCACGTACGTGCCATTACTTCAGTTGACTTAAGTGCGCATGTGCCAATGACGTTGGTGTCCCTTGTTAACTTGACATTGTATTTTTGAAATGTACCTGCCTACTCACAAACAAGCTGTCCTTTTTTAACTAAAACACATAGCCATGTGGAGTTGTCTCTCATCAACATGACTACTCTCTCTACATATACCTATACCTCTATATATACCTTGCTGGCTGCAATGGGGGGACCCCCCAGACGATGTCTAAGAGGACGAAACGCGTCGGTTAGGACCCCACTGCTGCCATATTTTCACAGCGCTGATTTTAAAGACTTACATGTGAGTGTATTTCTTATTTTAAATAAATTTGATACTTGTTTTATGGAATTACGCTGTGGCCTTTTTCCTTCTTGCTTTACATCATTACCACCTACTCCTGAATATCATCCTGAGGGACACACCAGTCCATGGTTTACTCTTAGATGTCCATCTTCACCATCTCTCTGGAACATCTATCATCACCCACCACCCAAGCCTGATTTGACCCAATTGGGCGTATGTCGTCTTGGGTCCACGAGATCTGGTAAGCCTTCTCATTTTCGGTGGTGGTGTGCCTCTTCTGTCTTCACTTCGGATGTCACACATTTGATTTGTTCTTCACATGAAGTCACTGCATTTATATGGACCATTAATCTTTATGAGTCATATAAACATTGAGGATTTTATTTTTTCTCTCAGATGTTTTTTCACCATTAGTTGGACTTCATTGTCCTTATATTGAACTCTTAAGTTTTTTTAGCGCTACACATATTTTTATCTTACAGACATCAGTTATTAGACAGGCAAAATTGGTAGCCTGAGGAGTCCATTTAATAGGGAGCACAATCCGGTCCAGGACTCAGAGAGATCGGGAGCAGCAGCAGATGACATATATGTCCCGAGGCTGTGGTCTTACACAGCCTGCGTCTTTTGCCAGACCAGACCGAACCCAGGCCATCGCTCTCAAGACTTCCTTGCATGCTTCCTTCCAGGCTGTGGCTGTGGTGTTGGAGGTGTTCCAAGAGGTGAAGGAGGAGTATGGTCCAACTCACATATGTGACTTTTATTGGCAAGTTGGCCCCTCACCCCCTTATTTAGGGCCTGAAATATGACCTCCTCACAGATGAGGCATTGGCCCTCCTCCATTAATTGCATTTTGCTGGCCGTCATACACGCAAAGGCCTCCTGCACATTAGGGTGTTTGTGAGCCTGCCGAATCAAAGCAGCCGCTGACTCCTCCACAATCCTCCCCTTCCTAGGCCTTTTTGTTGTAAGGCGGAGGGGAGAAACCTGAGATTCGGTCAGGCTACTGGGCTACTGGTCAGACTTTCCTGTGTATGAAAATGGGACGTAGTTTTAGGTTTTTGGTCATCAATCACACACAATTTAGAGTTCATGACTGTTGCAAATTGAATGTTAACAGATAGAAAAGACTATCATTCTGACCCCAGCATTTTTCATTCTTTTTTGTTTACAAACGATTTTTATTATGTAAAAGGTCAAGATATAAAACAATTACAATGATAGTACAGATATGTATACAAATATTTTTAACAGTGAATGTTGTACAGGAAATAAAAAGAGGGTTATGGTTAGTCAGGTGATAAAAAAGGTGCATAGTACTATAATCAGGCCAGTCAAGAGTAATGTAGTGGAGGGAAGAAATGATGACAATTAGGTATATGTTAAGAAGAGAAGATGGGAAAGACGAAACAGAAAAATACCTTCTTTCTTACTTGATCCTTTCCCCTTTTCTCTTTACCCCTTTTCCCTATTTAAATCAGAGAAGTGGTGTCCCAGAGAGACCATTTTTTTTTGATGAAGAGGCATTGAATCATATAACGTGTGATAAATTCTTACAGAAAGTTTGATATTCGTCATGCGGTTAAGAATTTGTGGCCAAGGTACCGAGGTGGAGCGCCAATTAAAAGCTATGGCCCAATGAATAGAGCTGAGGAATGTATGAATTAGTCTTGTGGTTGTCACTGGAATATCCTGTATAGGGGAGAATAGAAGGCAGATTTGGGGTGTAAGAGAAATCTTTCTACTGGATATTTTTTTCTATGATTATGCTGGCCTTATTCCAGGTGTTTTTTATGTGGGGACAGTCCCAAAAGATATGTAGAAGTGTTCCCTGAGAGGGGCAACCCCTGAAGCAGAGTGGGGATAGTGAGGGGTAAAATGAGTTAAGTTTAGCAGGGGTAAGATACCATCTATATAGTAGTTTAATGGCGGATTCTCTGATTGAGGTTGTTTTAGTACATTTATGAAGATTTGTAAAAATAGTATCCCATTGATCAAGAGTAAGTGAGTTATTTAAATCTGATTCCCATTGTAGCATGGGATGTGATTTCTCAGGCATGTTTGTCTCATTTAAGTTTTTATATATTCTAGAGATTAAACCCCTGTCACGGGGGAAGGAGATACAAATTTGTTCAAATTTTGTATGGGGGGGGGGGGGGGGGTGGAGTGTAAGTGAGTAATATTTCTGATAGAATTGTCTAATATTTATATACATCTCTAATTCTGAAGGTGGGAAATCATATATTGTTTGTAGATTGGAGAAAGTGATAAATGAATTGTTGTGGGAAAGCGATTTTAAGTGTGTTAGGTTATGTGATTTCCAATTCGTTATAATGTTTTGATCTTGAGCTCTATCTGGGGGGGGAAATGAGGGTCTCCTAGAAAGGAAGCCGGGGGGGGGGGGGGGAGTGTCAGAAGATAAATTAAATTTAGAGACCTGTCTGTTCCATAGTTGAAGGATGTGAGTGACGATAGGGTTTAAGGGTCTAATTTTTTGTGGAGGGATGGTTTTGGACCAGAGAAGCCCTTGTAGGTTGTATGGTAGGATAGATTCCTCCTCGAACCAGAGCCAGGGGATTTGGGGTGAGGGGGCATACCATTGGGCTAATTGGGTGAATCTGGCTGATAGATAATAAAGCCAAAGGTTAGGAATGCTGAGGCCTCCTTTTATTCGGGGTCTAAACATAAGGGAGTAGCTAAATCTGGGTTTCTTGTTTAGCCAAATTAATTTATTTATCTCTCTCTGTAAAGAATCTAATGTTTTTTTAGGTAAAATAAGAGGAAGGGCTCTGAAAAAAAAACAAAAGTTTGGGTAATATCATCATTTTAACTGCCACTATTCTGCCCGAGAATGAAATCTGGTAAGATGACCAAAGTTTAAGTAGATTTTTAATACTATTAAATAAGGGAGTGTAATTTGCTTGGTATAATGTTTCATATGAAGGTGTGATCTGAATACCTAGATATCTGAAAGAATCCACGTTCCAGTTGAGTGGGAATTTGTCTTTAAGTAAAGATATTAAGGCTGGAGGGATATTGATTGGTAAGGCAGAGCACTTAGATAGATTTACACCCAGTCCTGTCAGGTCATGCAAAATGTCCAGGGTTTTAGTTAGATTGGGTAGGGAGATAAGAGGGTCAGTTATAAACAGAAGCACGTCATCTGCATAGAGGCTTAGCTTATATTCTTTGGAACCCTTAAAATATCCTTTAATGTCTGTGTTGCTTCTGTTAGCGCAGGCAAGGGGCTCAATCGCGAGGGCGAAAAGTAGAGGGGAGAGGGGGCAACCCTGTCTGGTACCTTTGGTCAGAGGGAAAAAGTCAGAATTTATGCCTGGGAG
The DNA here is from genome assembly GCF_042186555.1 of Aquarana catesbeiana. Taxonomy (NCBI): domain Eukaryota; kingdom Metazoa; phylum Chordata; class Amphibia; order Anura; family Ranidae; genus Aquarana; species Aquarana catesbeiana. Next base: position 18,931,024 of record NC_133328.1, read on the forward strand.
TTTGATACGTGTGTCGGGGTTGTGATAGAGAGCCTTAAAGCCATGTAGGAATTCACTGTTGATGCCATATTTGGGGAGTAGATTGTCAAGATATGACCAGGAAACGCTGTCAAAAGCTTTGTGTATATCAAGACTAAGTAGTAATGTGGGTTTAGAACGCATGTTGGAATCTTGAATGATATTTGTGGTCAATCGTATGTTGTCTGTTATTTGTCTGTTTATCCCTTGGCCTTTTTTTGCTCACCTCATCTAAAGTCCCACCTCTTCCTATTTCTGCATGCATAGGGATGGAGACGCATGTCTCATTTAAAGTCCCAACTTTTCGCTCCTCAAACCTTATTTGTCTGTTGGGAATGAAGCCTGTTTGATCAGGATCTACTAATGGGGAGATGACAACAATCTATCTGCCAACATACGGCCAAAAATTTTTAGGTCGTTGTCAATAACTGAAATTGGGCGGTAGTTTTGAGGGGTGGCGTGGTCTTTATTTGATTTGGGAAGAAGGGACATGTTAGCTAAAAGCATTTCAGATGGGAAATAGCCGCCTTGTAAGATATTATTATACAATTTAGTAAGGTGTGGGGTAATGGTAGAGGCAAATTTTTTATAGTAAGATGCGGAATAGCCGTCCGGGCCTGGGGCTGTGGATATCTTTAATGTTCCAATGATTTTGTTAATTTCTAATTCTGTACAAGGGGCATTAAGAGATTCAATTTGTTCCCTAGATAGAGTGGGTAATGTAATGTCGTTCAATTTGTTCCCTAGATAGAGTGGGTAATGTAATGTCGTTAGACTATTTGGGAGATGATTGAGACGTGGAAAGAAGATTTTTATAAAAGTCTAAGAACAGATTCATGACTTCTTTGGGATGGGACACTATTTCCACATGGGTTCCTCAATTTGTAAGTGTGGGGTGGTTTCGTAGATTGATTTCGTTTTCTCACGAACATGGTGGAATATGAATTGCTGTTGAGTAAGAATCTAGCTTTGGACCATCTAAGGGCTTTTTCGGTGTCTGATGTTAATATTGTGTCTAAGGAAAGGGGTTTCTCTTGAATCTGTTTGAGGAGGTCACTAGATGGATTTTGGTTGTTTCTCTGGTATAAGTGGTCTAGGTCTTTCGCGAGGGACCTAATATCTGCAAGTTTTGTTTTGTTTTTAATTGAGGCAATATTTATCAGATGGCCTCTCATTACCACTTTATATGCCATCCATATATTTGTAGGAGACATGTCTGGTGTTACGTTATGTGCAAAATATTGCTCAAGGTGCGATAGAATTTGTTGTTTGCATGATGGATCTTTTAGCAAGGAATCGTTTATTCGCCATGAGTGAGATGTGTAGGTTAGACCTATGCGTGAAGTGTTAAAGGAGACTATGTGGTGATCAGACCAAGGAAATGCATGGATATCTGCCTTAGAGGAATTGGCAAGTAGGATTGGGGTGCAGAAAATGTAATCAAGTCTGGCGAAGCTGTTATGCGGGTGGGAATAGAATGTGTAGGATTTGATGCCTATGTTGTGGGCTCTCCAAGTATCAACTAATTGATGATTATAAAGCAATCTGTTCAAAGATTTGGGGAAAGCTTTAGAGGATGGGACAACTTTGCTTCTGTCTAGAGCTGAATGAGCGGCTGAATTGAAGTCGCCACCCACAATAAGATGTGTGGAATGATAATTGTCTAGAGTGTCAAAAAATTTGTTGAAAAAGTTTGTACGGGCGTCATTTGGAGCATATACTGAGGCAATAGTGATAGAACGTCCTTTAATTGAGCCTTTCAAAATTAAATAACGACTATCTGGGTCTTTAAAGACATTCTGAACCTCGAATACAACTGAGTTTCTAATAAATATAGCAGCTCCCCCAGATTTTGTGTTGTAAGTAGTGCAATAAAATTGACTGAAGCTCTTGTCAATAAATTTAGTGTGTTTATCTGTTGCAAAGTGAGTTTCTTGCATTAATATTATATCCGCTCCTAATCTTTTGTAGTGGCGAAAAGCTTTCTTTCTCTTGTGAGGTGAGTTAATGCCCTGGGCATTGTGAGAAATCACCCTAAGACCCGTTGTATTGTTGTTAAATATAGCTGATAGTTATGAGGTAGTGACAATGGATCACAGGGCTCGGGGAGGAGCATGTGGCAGAGTCGGTGTGGTATTAGTAATGTGGTTAACACCATTAACATTAAGAATGAAAAATTACCTGAGATAGAGGAAAAACTGGTGATCATTGTAATGCCATCTATATCTTCAAGAGTATAATATTTCGAAATATACACCAATATCTTGCATGAATATTCTCTTGTTGACCTATCTATATCAGATGACCAACTGTACTTATATACGTAAACACTGGAGGTTAGGGTACTTGAACAGTAGAACCTTGAAAATAATAAACTCCTAGATAATAACAGTGCTACGTTGTATAACGACGTACCATCATAATGCCTTAAGTAAAATTGAGAGTATTTGTTCGACCTTTTGAAAATTTTGTAAAAATATATTAGTATAATTATGAAAAATATTATTTATAGCTTGGGGGTCAGGGTGAGAAGCACTACCTGACCGAAAATAATATTGTTGTGGACAATACTGTGTTGTGGACAATGGAGCATCCACCATTAAAACAATGGATAGCAGGATCAATCTTGCAAGTGTATCCACTAGTTGAATCATGCTTATGGAGTGAGTCCTTTGTGAGTAGGGGGACAAACTAGCAGAGGCGGAGCAGATCAGCCTCAGCGAGGAATCTATAAACAAAAATATAAGAGCATGCTGTGATATATGTTGAAAAAATTATAGGAAAAAAAAAAACACAGATAAATGCATAAGATCGCATAGAAGGAACTATGATATTATTATTATTATTATTCAGGATTTATATAGCGCCAACAGTTTACGCAGCGCTTTACAATATAAATATACCAACATATTACCAACATATTAAACACAGTAAATAAAACTTCAAAACTTGCAAATTTTTAGAACTGAAAAAATTGTTCTTTGAATCTTGCGAGGAAAAAAAAAAGAAGAAAAAAACAAAAAACAAATAGAAAAAGGGTGAACTTTCAGTCGCAGATATGCGTCAGCTTTATCTTCAGACCTCAAGATTTCTGAGTGATGGACGCCATCTTCCTTGTCCACGACGCGTGACTGGGGTGGCCCAAATAGGTGAAGTATGAGGGGTGGTAGGAGGTCTTGCAACTGCACCTGGATCTAAGAGATCCAACTTTACAAGCAGATCTTTACCTTCTGAGATGTTGAAGACTGTATAGGTGGTGCCATTGTGTGGCACAGTTAATTTAAATGGAAAACCCCACCGGTATCTAATATGAGCTGATTGTAATACTGAAGTTATCTTTCATTTTGCGTCTCCTTTCCAAGGTAGCTTGTGAGATGTCTGGAAATATTTGAATTTTTGTGCCATCCAATTCAATGTTATGCATATTCCTAGATGCTCTTAGTATGCTTTCTTTTGTGATAAAGTCTTTCATGCATAGAATGATGTCACGTGAAGGTTTGTCTGGGGGTGGTTTAGGACGCAAGGCCCTATGAATTCTGTCACATACAAATGAGGATGGAGGTAGATCAGGAAGGAGATTGTGGAACAGTTTGGATACTGCTGGCATCAGATAGGTGACAGATTCTGTAATACCACAAATCCTCAGGTTATTCCTACGGTTTCGATTGTCCAAATCTTCCACTTGTGACTGTAAGTATGAGTGGTTTTCAGCTAAAAGTTCAAAGTCCCTTCTAAGATCGTTGTGTGCAAGTGATAGCTCATCATGTTTGGTTTCTAGAACATCTGTGCGTCCTCCCAGGATTGCTATTTCTTGTGTGAGTGTGTTTGTTGTTTTTTGGAGTTCGCATTGTATTTTGTCTACCAGTTTTTCGTAGATCTTGGTTAAGCTGGAGTCTAAGTCTGCTTTTGTGATCTGAGAGAGGAGATCACGGTTGTTATGTGTCGAAGAAGACTTATTCGGAGGACCACTGGTAGCTGTAGGGGATTGTACAGGCGATGAAGTAGCGCCTTCATGGGCCATGATCTTCTACTCTTTATTGCGCAGTGGATATGAGATTAAGGGGTGCTGTTGCGCACGGCGATTGAACGCCTTCTTGCTTGATGGCATGCACTAGTATAAACTGCAGGGATGTAAAAAAAAAAAAAAAAAAAATCTTAAATAGCAAATTAAGATAAATGATCCTTGCAGTGTGTGTTAAGTCCTCGCTGAATCGATGGAGTTCTTAATCACAGATGGTGAACTGCATCGCGTCTCGCATGCGCCCTCACTTATTTGTGATTGTGATTTTAGTTCATTTTATCACCCTAATCCTCGGCCACTTTCGGCTTCACTCGAGTGCCGCCCGAACCTAGCCGAGTGTACTCGGCTAGGTTCGGATAGCTCCGCTCACAGTCACGCCCATCCCGGGCGGGACTACGAGTGGAGCTAAAAGTGAACGAGAGCCACCGAGAAGAGCCGAGGACTGGCTCTGTGTATTTCGTCGCCGGCGGCCCCATTTTCAAATCGCGGTCGGCGATTTTGAAGCTCAGGATCGCAGGAGATCACAGGATCGCAGGGGAGCGGCGCCATTTTCAAACTGCGAGCTGCAAGGCTGCACTGGGGCAAGGCTGCACTGGGATAAGGCTGCAATGGACACTGGGGAAGGCTGCACTGACAAGGCTGCACTGACAAGGCTGCACAGACATGGCTGCACTGACATGGCTGCACTGGGGCAAGGCTGCACTGAGAAGGCTGCAATGATGGGCATTTAAATGTAAGTTTTTTTCCCCTTAAACTTCCCTCCTAAAAGTTTTTTTTTCCTTAAAATTCCATCCTAAACTTGGGGTGCGTGTTATACGCCGGTGCGTGTTATACGCCGATAAATACGGTAATTTGAAAGCCAAATTTTGAAGATGCACACAGTTGGGGTCATTTACTAAGATGAATGTGCTGCGCCGGTCCATACCTTAATTGGTACGCCGGATAAATCCTTAATTGAGCATGTGAACCAGCGCACGCACAGCAGTACCTGCCCGCGAGAATGTTTCCAGCGCAATCCCATCGCGCTGGTTCTCGGCGAGGTACATCTCGCGCTCGCTGCAATAGGAAAAACACATCTTTCCATTAAAGCAGCGCGAGAAAAACCGGCATGGGTTCCCCCTCCAGGGGTATTCCAGGCCCTTCGGTCTGGTATGGATTGTAAGGGGAACCCCCTACGCCAAAGAAACGGCATGGGGGGTCGCCCCAAAGTCCGTACCAGACCCTTATCTGAGCACGCAGCCTGGCCGGTCAGGAAAGGGGGTGGGGACGAGCGAGCGCCCCCCCCTGAACCGTACCAGGCCGCATGACCTCAACATGGGGGATGGGTGCTTTGGGGAAGGGGGGCGCGCTGCGGCCCCCCCACTCCAAAGCACCTTGTCCCTATGTTGATGAGGACAAGGTCCTCTTCCCGACAACCCTGGCCGTTGGTTGGCGGGGTCTGTGGGCGGGGGGCTTATCAGAATCCGGGAGCCCCCTTTAATAAGGGGGCCCCCAGATCCTGGCCCCCTACCCTATGTGAATGAGTATGGGGTACATGGTACCCCTACCCATTCACCTGGGGGGGAAAAAGTGTCAAGAAAAAAAACACACTAGACAGGTTTTTAAAGTAATTTATTAGGCAGCTCCGGGGGGTCTTCTTCCGACTTCGGGGGTCTCTTCCGTTGTTCTCCGGCCTCTTCTCCACGCTCTCTGGATCTTCTCCCGTCTCCGGTTCTTCTCCGCGCTGTCCGGCCTCTTCTCCCGGTCTCCGGTTCTTCTCCGCGCTGTCCGGCCTCTTCTCCCGGTGTCCGGTTCTTCTCCTCACTGTCCGGTTCTTCTGCCAGGCTCCTCCGCTATCTTCTGCTCTTTTGCTGCTCTTTTGCTAGCGCTGGCCCGGTCTTCTCCCGCTGTCCGGTTCTTCTGTCGCTGTCTGGTTCTTCTGCTTTTTTTCCTTTCTGTTTTTTTTCTTAATGCTGTTTTTATCAATGAACTTTTATGTGTATTGCCGGACCGACATTTCATTATAGCCGCGAAGTGAACCAGCGTTAAAAAAAAAAAAAGTTTAGAGGTGCGCCCGTTCAACCTATGCAAATGCATTTATGTTGCTTGACATTTACTAAGATTTTTCCGGCGCACTGAACCAACGCATTTGAACAAGTGCAAATGCCGTTTGAGCATGCGCAGTGCATAAATTGACCTCCCGCAGTTCTAAATGTATTTGCCGGTGCAGCCGGCTTGTTCGGAGAAAGTTACTTTCTCATTCTATTTTGGTCATATTTGTTACTTGGGTAGTTAGTACCATACTTCCTCACATCACCCCACATCACCCCCATAATATTGGCACTTCTAGCTTGTTTAAATTTTAAGTTAAAGATGCCGTGCGCCATGTCTATAGTGGCGTACCAATCACCTCTTCCCGTGCGCCGGGAAGAGAATAGTATATGGGGAATTGTGCTGTGTTACCGGCGCATATGCTTTGTAAATACGAAAATGTCATTTGCGCATCAGCGTGCGCCGCAACTCATGGCGCAAATGCTTCGTAAATCAGCCCAAGTGTGTCAACATGTGCTATCTGCCATCACGGGATATCAATGTACGCATTTTGTGGGTGTAATCCCTTCCTCGCAACTAAAGTAGATGAGAGGAAGGGGTTGCACCCCCGAAACACGTCCATTGATCCCCCATGATGGGAGATAGCACATGTTGACATTAGGCATGGGATCAGGAGGGAAATCCACATTTTCACTCCCAATTTGTGTGCATCTTCAAAATTTGGCTTTTACAGGGCTGACATCACCCCATCTGATGAAGGCAAGATCAACACAGTTATGACATACTAATGTCACATATTGCCTTCAATTTATCCAAGTTGAACTTTGTAAGTTCCTGAATTGTGTATGTTATGGTTTTAAACATGCCTGTTTAACCCAAAACAGGATATTTCTACTGTCAAACATAAAAATGTTATACACCAAAGATGTTGGTTTGTTAAAAAATCCTTTTCTAACACACATGTGAACGTGCTTTGAGTAAAATGTTTTATACTCAACAATGTGTGACTTCTTTCAATGCTTAATACCAGTTTCTGGAGTAAGTTGGTGTAGTTTACAGTGACAATGGGGGTATTTACTAAAGGCAAATCCACTTTGCACTACAAGGGCACTTTCATTGCAGTTTCAGTGCACTTTCAAGTGCACTTGTAGTACAAAGTGTATTTGCCTTTAGTAAATAACCCTCACGGTGCTCTAAAATTTGCCCCAATCACGCCACTTTAGGGACTCAAAGCAATTAATTCATGGAGCTGAAAAGGATGATTATTTTTATCATTAATGCATTACATACATTCACAACAAAAACAATGTGTGTGTGTGTAGCAGACCCACAACATAACAGTTAGCTGAAGAAGAGATTGTTACCTCATTTATCAAATAAATTACGTTTGCACTATTGAAAAACATGGCCAAAAAAAAGGCCATTGGAGAACCTAGGAGACAGCTAAAAGAAACACAAGCAGTAAATCAAAGGAAATATGAGTTCAGTTTATACCAAAAAAATGTATTTTAAAAATGTTTCACACATTGGCTGGCATATTAATGGCCCCCCTACCCGCACAGTACTCAACATACTTCTGTCTAACTTTCTGGGCGCTTTGGGGGGGCAAGCCAGGACGGCCAGGTTCAAGTGTGGTCAAGATAGTTGGATTTAGATTTTGTACTCCGGCCTCAGAACCAACTGAGGCCACATAGTTTATAGCATTTTTCCATAGGAAATTGTGGAGAATGCAACAGGCAAGGACAATATGATTCAGTTTATATTCCACCATATGGATTGATGTCAGAAATAGGCAGGACCGGCTGGCCATTATTTCAAACGCATTCTCCACGACTCTTCTGGCTTTGTCCAGCCGATAATTAAAAACCCTCTGGTCCGGGGTGAGGGTCCTCATGGGAAACGGCCACATCAGATGGTCACCCAGCCCAAGCGCTTCATCAGCGACGAACACAAATGGGAAACCAGCCACATTTTCTTCCAGAGGTGGCAAGCCCAAGCCGCCATTCTGGAGACATCAGAAGAACTCTGTCTGGGCGATGACTCCACCATCCGACATCCGGCCATTTTTCCCCATGTCCACATACAGGAACTCGTATTTTGCCGACACCACCACCAACAGCACAATACTATTAAACCCCTTATAATTATAATATCATGACCCCGAGTTAGGGTGTGGGACGATGTGGACGTGCTTCCCATCGATTGCCCCTCCACAGTTAGGAAAGTCCCACTGCTGGGCAAACTGGGAGGCCACAGTCTTCCATTCCTGTGGGTTTGAAGGAAACTGTTTAGTCAAACAAGAAAAAAAAATAGTACTTTTGCACAGAACATTGCAAGCAGATTAGACACAAACATTCTTGGCCAACATAAGTATACCATTTATTTTAAGGAGTATTTAAAGTCAAAAGTATAAGGTCCACTTATCATATTTCTCACCCCCTCTGATGGCCCATTGTAAAAATTTTAGTGGGGAGGGGAGATGTTTTGGACAGGTAACCATCTCCACTTCATTGAGAGCTGAAAGCATAAATAATGTGTATTACTTTGGCCAGCCCCTCCTTACTTTATACTATTGGCAGCCCACTGGACAGGTAAGAAATGTCATAATCCAAAAATAAATAAAACAAATTGAAGCACATTTCTACATTCTGCAATTACCTATCAAGATAATAGGAGAACAAAACTATAAACAGTTGCACTACATGCTTTGGTGAATTTGTCCATAAATATGATCACAAAAGAGGTAGGTATAGTGTGTATGGGTTTGGCAAAGTCAGCAGATAGAGTTTTGGTATCAGCTGACTTAGCGGTTGGGGGGGAGAGAGGGTTTCAAATGAGTTTGGGCCACCCCAAAAAAAAGCCTCTTGCACTCTTCATGAATTTAATGACAAAAATAACATTTGTACACATTTTAGGGGTGTTTAGGGTAAAGCACTACAATGGAGCTGACAAAATACATTGTTACGTGACTAGGCTAGGTGTGTATGGGCCCAGGATAGCATGCTGGGAAGGTTAGTGAAGGCAAATATGCATGAAGGACAAAAAAGGAGCATTAAAAGCTTCCAGCATGCATGAGGATAAAGAGGACATTCACAACATATTACAATCATGGTAATTAGGAAATGATGAAATAAATACAATACATTAGCAAACATTAAATACATAAAATGTGATGTTAAAGGAGAAAAGTTACCTTAATATAGTCCTTCAGCAGGACCTGTATGATAGCAGAACAGGTCTCTGGAATAATGATTTCCAGAGCTTGGGGGGAGATGCCTGTCGAGAACTTGATGTCCTGCAGACTTCTCCCCATCGCCAAGTATCGCAAGGTGGTAACGAGCCTCTGCTCGGGAGTGATGGCTTGCCTCATGCAGGTGTCCTGCTTCGTAATATAAGGGGACAGCAAAGCCAACATACGGTGAAAAACGGGGTCCGTCATTCGGAGATAATTCCTGAAATCATCAGGATTATTCTCCTGGATCTCCCGCAACAAAGGCATGTGCGAGAATTGGTCACGCTGGAGCAACCAATTCTTGGTCCGTGAACTCCTCCTCGCCCTGTTCATGGAGTGGACTTGGGTCAAAGCAAGAACTCCAACACCAAGCCCTTGCACAGCAAGAACTCTACGATGAGTAAGTACCTGCAACATGGCTAGTAAGCGGTCGGCTGGTCAGAACGAACTAACAGAACGCACTGAAAATCAGAAAGAACCTGAGAAGATCAATCTGAAAATCAGAAACGAGTGGACAAGAACGCACTGAAAAACAGATACGAACTAATAAATAGAACGCACTGAAAGACAGGAATGAACTGACAACACGCACTGAAGAACAGACACGAATCCACAAGCACAAACTGAAGAGCAGTAACGAAATGAAAAGCATGAGACTGAAAAGCGCAAATCGTCTCTCACCAAACTTCTACTAATACGAGATTAGCAGAAGGGGCCCAAAGGGTGGCACACTGGTCATTGAACTTCCTTTTTATAGTCCCATTGTACGTGTTGTACGTCACCACGTTCTGGACGTTTGGAATTTCCGACAACATTTGTGTGACCATGTGTATGCAAGACAGGTTTGAGCCAACATCCGTTGGAAAAAAATCCACAGTTTTGTTGTTGGATTGTCCGATCGTGTGTACAGGCCATAAGAAGAAAACCTGGGGCGGAGGTTCATCTTCCAGTAGGACAATGACCCTAAACATACAGCCAGAGCTAAAATGGAATGTAGGGTTGTACTGGTATCGGTATTGGTGCTGATACTAAGCATTTGCATGAGTATTGGTATTCGTGCAAATGCGCCGATACCTGAAACGATACCTTCAGGTTCGGCTCTTTCATCTGTTTATGTCTTTGTAGGGGAAGATTGCTTGAAGCAGAGTGTTATGCTTTCACTGAGGAGACCACTGCTAGTTCAGGAGCATTGCCAATCAGGTAACGAAGAGTTAACCCCGGGTGCGGGAAGACTTTGTTTACATTTGGGGAAGTCAGCGCCACAGCCTGGGTAGAGGGGTGGAGTTGTAGCGTCTGTACAGGGGAGGAGGTATAGGGGACTGAGTAAAGTCTATTGTCTTCATACAAGCAAATAAGAAATTTGGAGTATCACTTACCTCCCCTCTCCCACCCAAGTTCTTCAAAGAACTAAAAATCCAAAAAAGACAAACCCTAGACTAATGATTGAGCGAGAAAGAGTGAAATGTTGTGGTGTGCCTGGCTGCCTCTACATCAATTCTACGGGAGATCTGATTCCATTTCAGTGGCTCCTGGGGGTGTACCCTTTAGGGCCCAACTTTTGGGCTGGTTTAAAGCAGCTCAAGCTGCAATGCTCGCTTAAACCTTCCTACCTGCACCTTGTGTACTTCACCTGTATAAGATGTGTATTGATCCTAGTCTCATGGTGTCATTTGTTGCCCTATACGCATAGCCGGGTAGAGTAAAAATTCACGAGGCATGTGGCATGGGTTGATGCATTACTTCTGTCTGTAGTCTAAGAACTGACACTTCCTGCGAATAGACTACATATCCCACAATCCCTGGGTCTCTCAGTCTAGTGCTGGCGCAGGTGAGAGCTACAAAGTAATTAGATCTGACACAGACAGGCAGAACATTCACAGACACCCAGGCAGCTCACTCATGCAGCTATATAATGTGTTTCAACACATTAGCACTCTGATTGAGATTGTCAGAAACCATGAAATCAGACCGAGACAGAAGTACAGTTAGATCACACTTGTTTAATAATAAAAGTAAATAGAACAAAACGTAGTCAAAACATAGCCAGAGTTGAGAAACCGGAACGGATAGTCAGACAAGCCAAATGTCAGGGAGCCGGAGATGAGCACAGTAAAACAGCAAGCAGGATCTGGAGGCAGAAGGGATGTCAGCCAAGCAAATCTTTTACAGGAAAGCAGGAGAGCGTCTCTGTGATGTTAACTAAGGCGAAGGCGGAGATCCTCTGGGCTGGACGGCTTAAGTAGGCAGGGCTGACGAGCAGGATATCATCAACGGCTCAGCCCAGCCCTGACAGAGATGCAACACAGAGTAGATGGCAAGTAATTTATTGGAAGCTGTGTGACCCTGAACAGGAAGCCATCCTGTCCCCTTTGTGCATAGGGACCAGCTAGCTGCAGCAATACACGAACATAGGAAAATTGGAAAGCCATGACACTACAACTGTAGTCACAATTTATGAGCCCATCCCTACAAAGTGAGGCAAACAACACAAGAAATAGATCTACACCAATACTTACTAAAAACAACATATTAAACATAACATTTGAAAGTGTACAATGCCTTTAAACTGGAGCTGTCTGCCACAGTACCTCATTTTTGCCACAAGATGTCCTCGGTCTTCTGTGTTGAATGACGTCCAGGAAAGACTGTGAGTGCAGAGCGTCATGACTCCGCCCCTATGCAAACATCAGCACTGATGTTATCCCCTCTATGTTCATCATCCAAGACCGCCCACCACTGGGAGAAAACGCTGTGTTAGGGAGTGAACATGCATAGGAGAATATAGTGCACTCCAGCCAAACAATCATACATAGAGGATAGCCCTGCTCTCTGAAACCTTCAATGCAATGATGGAGTATCATCCGCACATTGAATGCTTAAGATACAGTATTTTTTTTAGTGCTTGACTTGATGACAGAATTAGTTTAATGCCTCATGCACACTAAATAACTGGACTGCTAGCAGGAAAAAAGCAAAGCTGAAATTGTGCATTTTGCTGCATTTTCATAACGTGTTTATGCACGTTTTTGAGCATTATCGTTTACAAGCCCTTTTTTTTCCAAACACTTCCCTCAGCTCATTTTTTACTCCGAAATGAGCACAATGTATTGTAAAACATTATCTATTTCAGTATTATTACAGTAGTAACAATAAAAATCTCTCTCTCTCTCTCTCTACAGTGTATATATATATATATATATATATATATATATACATACAGTATCTCAGAAAAGTCAGTACACCCCTCACATTTTTGTAAATATTTTATTATATCTTTTCATGTGACAACACTGAAGAAATGACACTTTGCTACAATGTAAAGTAGTGAGTGTACAGCTTGTATAACAGTGTAAATTTGCTGTCCCCTCAAAATAACTCAACACACAGCCATTAATGTCTAAACCACTGGCAACAAAAGTGAGTACACCCCTAAGTGAAAATTTCTAAATTGGGCCCAAAGTGTCAATATTTTGTGTGGCCACCATTATTTTCCAGCGCTGCCTTAACCCTCTTGGGCATGGAGTTCACCAGAGCTTCACAGGTTGCCACTGGAGTCCTCTTCCACTCCTCCATGACGACATCACGGAGCTGGTGGATGTTAGAGACCTTGCGCTCCTCCACCTTCTGTTTGAGGATGCCCCACAGATGCTCAATAGGGTTTAGGTCTGGAGACATGCTTGGCCAGTCCATCACCTTTACCCTCAGCTTCTTTAGCAAGGCAGTGGTCGTCTTTGAGGTGTGTTTGGAGTCATTATCATGTTGGAATACTGCCCTGCGGCCCAGTCTCTGAAGGGAGGGGATCATGCTCTGCTTCAGTATGTCACAGTACATGTTGGCATTCATGGTTCCCTCAATGAACTGTAGCTCCCCAGTGCCAGCAGCACTCATGCAGCCCCAGACCATGACACTCCCACCACCATGCTTGACTGTAGACAAGACACACTTGTCTTTGTACTCCTCACCTGGTTGCCGCCACACACGCTTGACACCATCTGAACCAAATAAGTTTATCTTGGTCTCATCAGACCACAGGACATGGTTCTAGTAATCCATGTCCTTAGTCTGCTTGTCTTCAGCAAACTGTTTGTGGGCTTTCTTGTGCATCATCTTTAGAAGAGGCTTCCTTCTGGGACGGCAGCCATGCAGACCAATTTGATGCAGTGTGCGGCGTATGGTCTGAGCACTGACAGGCTGACCCCCCCACCCCTTCAACCTCTGCAGCAATGCTGACAGCACTCATACGTCTATTTCCCAAAGACAACCTCTGGATATGACGCTGAGCACGTGTACTCAGCTTCTTTGGTGGACCATGGGCCTGTTCTGAGTGGAACCTGTCCTGTTAAACCGCTGTATGGTCTTGGCCACCGTGCTGCAGCTCAGTTTCAGGGTCTTGGCAATCTTCTTATAGCCTAGGCCATCTTTATGTAGAGCAACAATTCTTTTTTTCAGATCCTCAGAGTTCTTTTCCATAAGGTGCCATGTTGAACCTCCAGTGACCAGTATGAAAGAGTGAGAGCGATAACACCAAATTTAACACACCTGCTCCCCATTCACACCTGAGATCTTGTAACACTAACAAGTCACATGACACTGGGGAGGGAAAATGGCTAATTGGGCCTAATTTGGACATTTTCACTTAGGGGTGTACTCACTTTTGTTGCCAGCAGTTTAGACATTAATGGCTGTGTGTTGAGTTATTTTGAGGGGACAGCAAATTTACACTGTTATACAAGCTGTACACTCACTAATTTACATTGTAGCAAAGTGTCATTTCTTCAGTGTTGTCACATGAAAAGATAGAATACAATATTTACAAAAATGGGAGGGGTGTAGTCACTTTTGTGAGATACTGTGTATATATATATATATATAGATATATATATATATAGATATATATATATATATATCTATATATATATATATATATATATACACTGTAGAGAGAGAGAGAGAGAGATTTTTATTATTATAATTGTTAATATTAAAGTTACATTGTTTATGTTATATAATATATTTTTATTAAATTGTTCCATTTTATTATTTTACACTAATTTGGAAGTTTTTTTTTATTTCCTTTATTTTATATATGTTTCAATCTCTCTCTCTCCTTCTTTATATATATTGTTTATTTTTATCAATTTCCAAAATTCAAAGTGAGCTAACAGGTGAACAATTTAAATCTAATCAATCCTAGAGTGTAAGCTCTAACAAGCAGGGCCCTCTGATTCCTCCCGTATTGTAACTGTACTGTCTGCCCTCATGTTGTAAAGTGATGCGCAAACTGTTGGCGCTATATAAATCCTGTATAATAATAATAATATTTGATGTGACTACCCTTTGGCTTCAAACCAGCATGAATTCTTAAACTTTTACTCTTTGTACACTTGTACAAAGTCAGGGATTTTGTAGGATTAGAATCAGGTGTATGATTAACCAGAAATACCAAGCAGGGGCTAATGATCATCAATTTCATATGTAGGTTGAAACACAGTCATTAACTGAAACAGAAACAGCTATGCAGGTGGTTTAAAACTGGGTGAGGAACAGCCAAACTCTGCTACCAAGGTGAGATTACAAAGCAGACTGGGGTTTCAAGATGTGCTGTTCAAGCTCTTTTGAAGAAGCACAAAGAAATGGGCGACGTTGAGGACTGTAGACGCAGTGGTCGGCGAAGGAAACTTAATGAAGCAGATGAAGGACACATCATGCTTACTTCTTTTCCCCATCGGATGATGTCCTGCAGTTCCATCAGCACAGAACTGGCAGAAACAAGTGGGACCCAGGTACACCCATCTACTGTCCAGAGATGTCTGGCCAGAAGTGGTCTTCATGGAAGAATTGCAGCCAAAAGAGCCTCCAATTTGGAAACAATGCTAAGCGACTTAACTATGACGGAAAAACATATGAACTGGGGTGCAGAAAAATGGAACTAGGTGCTCTGGACTGATGAGTCAAAATGTGAAATATTTGGCTGTAGCAGGAGGCAGTTTGTTGGCGAAGGGCTGGAGAGCAGAACAATAATGAGTGTCTGCAGACAACTGTGAAGCATGGTGGAGGTTCCTTGTAAGTTTGGGGCTGTATTTCTGCAAATGGAGTTGAAGATTTGGTCAGGATCAATGATGTCCTCAATGCTGAGCAATACAGGCAGATACTTATCCGTCATGCCATACCGTCAGTGAGGCGTGTGATTGGCCTCAAATATATTCTGCAGCCAGACAACAACCCCAAACATACAGCCAATGTCATTAAGAAGAACAAGGGGTCCTGGAGGTGATGGTTTGGCCCCCCACAGAGCCCTGATCTCATCATCATGGAGTCTGTCTGGGATGACATGAAGAGACAGAAGGGTTTGAGGCGGCCAACATCCACAGAAGATCTGTACTTAGTTCTCCAAGATGTTTGGAACAACCTACCTGCCGAGTTCCTTCAAACACTGTGTGTGAGTCCACCTAGAAGAACTGATGCTGGTTTGATGGCAAAGGGCGGTTATACCAAATATTGATTGGATTTGGATTTCTCTCTTCTGTTCATTTACTTGCCATTTTGTTAATTGATAAAAATAAACTATTAACACATTAAATTACATTTTTTACCAATGAAACAAATAAAAAAAAAAATTCATAAATATTTTTATTAAAAATATAAAGCTGGTTAGCTGCGCACGAAGAAAGTAGGACAGAGCTGGGTCCAGGGCCGCACAGATTTGCAGATTTTACACGTGTATAAATGCGTGTATTCATTAGACATGTGCACTGCCGAAAAATTTGTTTGTTTTCGTTTCATTCGTTTTTGGGGTTTTTTTTTTCATTTTTCGGGTCATTCGTTATGATAGCAATTCGTAAATTTGAAAAATCGTAAATTTGAAGATTCGTAAATTCAAAAATCCGAAAATAACAAAGAAAATTAGAAAATTTGAAAGAACGAAAATCCAAAAATCTGAAAGAATAACTAACTAACTAATAATAACTAACTATTCAATTATAGGTATTGGAATTTCCTTTCAAATTTGGCTGTTAGTGAACGTAACGAATACGAATTTATCCAAAATAATGAATGCCACATCTAAACAAATGGAACGGAACTAATTAATAATAAATAATAATAGTAAAAAGTTTTTCTTCTTATTATTATTGTTAATTATTATTTTTAAATTATTACGTTCCATTCATTTAGATACGGCATTCATTATTAAAAAAAAAAAAAATCATAAATCATTTTAATAAACATTTTAAACTGGTTAGCCACACACAAAAAAAAAGTAGGACACAGCTGGGTCCAAGGCTGCACAGATCTTCAGATTTTACGCATGTATGTGTATAAACGCGTGTATTCATTAGACATGTGCACTGCCGAAAATATTTTCTCTTTTTGTTTCATTCGTTTTTGTTTGTTTTTTCGTTTTCGGGTCATTCGTTATGATCGCAATTCGTAAATTTGAAAATTCGTAAATTCGAAAATTTTAAAAATTTGTAATTTCGTAAATTAAAAGATTCGTAAATTCGAAAATCCGATAATCAGAAAATAAGAACGAAAAACCCAAAAATTCTAAAGCATAACCAACTAACTAAGAATAACTATTAAATTATAGGTATTGGAATTTCCTTTCAAATTTAGCTGTTAGTGAACATAACGAATACGAAATTATCCGAAGTTACGAATTATCCGAAATAAAGAATGCCACATCTAAACAAAGGGAACGGAATGCATTAATAATAAATAATAATAAAACGTTTTTTATTATTAATATTTATTATTATTAATTAATTATTTTCCATTCATTGAGATATGCCATTCGTTAGTTTGGATAATTCGTAACTTCGGATAAATTCGTATTCGTTGGTTTCTTTAACAGCCAAATTTGAAAGGAAATTCCAATACCTATAATTTAATAGTTATTCTTAGTTAAGTTATTATTATTTAGTTATTATTTCAGATTTTTTTTTTACTTTTGGGTTTTTGAAGTTTTGGATTTTCGTTCTTATTTTCAGGTTTTCGTTATTTTGATCTTTCATTCTAATTTTCGGATTTTCGAATCTTCCAAATTTCCGAAATTTCGGATTTTAGAATTTCTGAGTTTCCAAATTTCCGAATATTCGAATTTAGGAGTTTACAAATTTTCGAATATTCGAATTTACGAATATTCGAATTTACGAATATTCAGAAAAACTTGTTAAACGTTTTTTCGTTAATTCGGATATTTTCGAATTAACAAATTTTTCGAAATTTGTTAAAAAACAAATTCGGAACAAAACGAATTGCACATGTCTACAGGGTAGCCAATCAGCTTCTAACTTCAGCTTGTTCAATTAAGGTGTTACTAAACCCAGGAGCCTGCAGTCATTATATCTGATCTCCCACAGGACACAGAACATGGAAATTACATTATTTTATTAAATATAAACTGCTAAATACCTTTTCTCATCTGCAGTATATAGCAGTCTTGTGGCTTCTACCAGTGTCTGGTTAAAGCTTGTGGGAGGAGTTTTAATTCTCCCCTGATTGTCCTATGAGGCTGCAGGACCCCTGACCCTCTGTCTGGACAGTACTGATTGGCCCTGTGTTTGTCACATGTACTCTTCCAAGAAAAAAAAAAAACTCTAGCAATGCACACCAAACTGAGCATGTGTAGAGTGCCCCCCAAGGCTATATTCTATTAGGAGATGGTTTGTGGACTATGGAAGAAGGGGAGGATCAGAGAAGACAGGATCAAACAGCCTTTTTTACACAATGCGGAGGATTAACCCCTTAGGTTCCACAGTGAGTATAACAAAAACCTGGAAGCTGCACTAGATTTTGCACACTCCAATGTTATTAAATCAACCCCAATGACTTTCCCAAAACCTTTCTCTGTTTAGAAAGTACTAACACTGACTGAGGGAACATGGAGGAAATGGGGAGGGTCTAGCTAGGACTGAACTAACTAGCACTAAAAAGAAGGAGAGGACAGAGGGAGAAAAAGTCACATTAGTAAACAAGTCGCAGTTGCTCAAAACCACCACTAGATGTCAACATACTACAGAAATAATTAACGTAATGCACTTTACTACAAGACATAAAAAAATACATGAAAGTGAGGCAGAACACAGTGGGATTGATTTACTGAAACTGGAGAGTGCAAAAATCATCTGGTGCAGCTGTGCATAGAAACCAATCATCTTCCAGGTTTTATTGTCAAAACTTAATTGAACAAGCTGAAGACAGAAGCTGATTGGCTACCATGCACAGCTGCACACGATTTTGCTCTCTCTGATTTTAGTAAATCAACTCCACTGTGTTCTGCCTCCCTTTCATGTATTTTTTTAATGTCTTCTAGTGAAGTGATTGTTTCTGTAGAATGTTGACATCTAGTGGCGGTTTTGGGTAACGACACTTGTTTACTAATGTGCATTTGGTTTCTCCCTCTGTCTCCCCCTGCACTCTCTAATTTTAGTAAATCAACCTGTGTGTGCAGAACCGGCAATAAAAATCTACTGATTCTCCCCAGCAGCCATCCCCGATTTGACCCCCGTTATGTAAATGTAGCTTAATTCCATTGCATTTGCCAAAATCTCTCAATTTTTATCACAATTTCTGAAAAATGGAAATTCTGCATTTCGCTCGTCCCTCGTTTTAGCCAGGTGGGATGGTTGGTCGCACTTACCCCATCGCGACTTCCCATGCTCGGCGGCGGCCTCCCGTTCCCCTGCTCTCCATGGGTCTCCAGGGCGGTAGCGGCTTCCGTTTCCTCCGTCCTTCTCGGCGGCCAATTGGGAGTCTTCTCTTTTCGGTCAATCAAAAAACGGGTCTCGGACCCAATTCTGATTGGCCGGATTGAGGACCAGTGTTACAACAGCGAATATTCATTCGCTGTTGTAACACTTGGATGGGCTCATGGCGCAATGCTCTGCACCACGAGCCACCCTATTTTGAAGCCTATTAGAACCTCTGGCTCTAATCAGCCGCTGTAATTCAGGTGCCCAGTGTCCTGACAGGGGCCGGACGCCTGAATAGGGGGTGGCCTCGGCGGCCATGGATAAAATGATGCTGTGAACTATTACTTTCAATACCCTTCTTAAACTTGTGTGCAAACTTCTGTACCTGGCGCACCTTTTACATAGTTACATAGTAGGTGAGGTTGAAAAAAGACACAAGTCCATCAAGTCCAACCTATGTGTGTGATTATATGTCAGTATTACATTGTATATCCCCGTATGTTGTGGTCATTCAGGTGCTTAGTTAATTTAATACGTTTTTTTAAACTATCAATGCCCCCACTGAGACCACTGCCTGTGGAAGAGAATTCCACATCCTTGCCGCTCTTACAGTAAAGAACTCTCTACGTAGTTTAAGGTTAAACCTCTTTTCTTCTAATTTTAATGAGTGGCCACGTGTTTTGTTAAACTCCCTTCCACGAAAAAGTTTTATCTATCCATTTAATAAAAGATAAAGAGATTTCGCGCATAAAATCTATCATAAAAATACACAATAATTAGTGAATATACACTGTGAAAAATAAATAACAGGTACTGGATAAAATAAAAATAAATAAATAAATGTGATAAAATAAGTATCACAAAGAATAAGTGCAAATATGTAAAACCTGTGCTGTAAAATCAACAAATTCAAATGGATGGCTAAAGCCAAATTGCAAAAAAGTGCAAAAGTGCAAGAAGCTGTGCAGCAGCTACAAACAGCGTGATAAAAGAATGCTGTCAAATATAAGACTATAAACCAGAGTTCACATAGGAAACAATATAGAGTCCATAACTTGTGATGGTAGTAATGATAGTGTTGATCTTCATAAAACAACTGACAGCTCAACCAGGCTCTCTAGACTCTCACCTCAAAGCAGGAAAAAACAGGCATCAATGCAGATCCTTCCTTGTTGTGACAATAGAAGTCACAGGATGTCTGTATTCCCCTCTGCTTGCTGTCAGGGACCTGCCAAAACAAACTGGGAGTATCTCCACTTAGGCTTGTGACAGCCCGGTGGGAGAAGGGGGAGGAGGAGAGAGGAGGCCTCTGATGGTGTAGTATTTCAAAGAATATTTATTGGATAAAAACAAATTGGTCTCTTACTTAAAAACAATAATAAAATCACAAAAGCAGGAAGGAGCGGCGTCCGAGGCGCCTCCTTACGTGACTTCCGGTGTAGTCAGCTCTCTGCCACGCCCTACGCGTTACGTCACCGCTCGTGACTTCAACTGGGGAACCGAATTGGCCTGAGAGGAATGATACTTATATCGTAGAACCGGAAGTAATCGAGCAGCCATTTTTGTTATGGTAATGTATATCTATATCGGACATCGGCCATCTTGGAGGTGGCAATCGAGATAGATTGCGGCCGTGGCCCTGGGGAGTCAAAATGAGATTTCGAATAGCAATATAGATATATCGAATCTCAATTTGCATTAATACTAGCAACTTGGAGTTAGAAATTAAACAGTTAAAAACTATGGCAACATAAATGAATAATCTAAATCGGGACAAATACGCCATTTTCTTGTAGCAAGTGGAGATCTATGGCGGTGGCCATCTTTATGGTGGTTATCTCACTGTAATCGGCGGCCATTTTTGGATGGAATAACATGCTATATGTTTGACAGAGTGCCAGGAATGGTTGTGTAAAAATGGTGAAAAGATGGGAAAACTATTAAGAATTTGAAATGGACCCATTAACTGTAAACCTCAGTCACCAAGGAGGAGCCTCTTACTGGATAATACAACAAATCTAATGGACCATAAACAATATAATCAGCGTCACAGTGTGAAAGATATAAATGTCATAATTCATAAACCAGGACAAAATTTATGTCATCATTCATAAACTAGGACAACAGACAGTATTACATAGATATTAATAAAATATGAATATCAATAACCATGATTAAAAGCTTCAATAATAGTACATATGTAAATTTCTGAAATCTAAAAATTACTTAAAAAACAATTTAAATCAAACTCTACGTTCATACCTCTAGGGGTTAATGTACGCAGAGTATGAATCCAATATGATTCTTTTTGGCTAATACTTCTAATTTTATGGGTGCCTCTCCATGAATTTATAAAGAACACCTCAATACGATCAGCGCCAATACAATAATTACACTCAACGGACCCCCAGACAATATTGGAAGAAACCTTTCAAGAAACATTTTAAAAAACAGTATAACCAACGATCGAATAATGAAAGGAATCAGAGAGATCATAACAGATACGCTTATCCTCAAGACACGTATAGAGAAAGAGAGAGAACTCCAGTCCCGACCTATAATAGGTTTGAACCTCTAAGAGACCATCAAGACCATCATTACTATGATACAAGACACCATCAACAACAAAATGATTATGAGTATGATCGTCAGCGTCATTTTTTAGAGAGGGAGAGAAGGGATTATACTCCACGAAGAGAGCCACAAAATTACTATCCCTCCCCGAGGAGAAGGATGCAGGAAGACAGAACAAGAAACAGTCTAGAGCGAAGAGAGGACGGAGAGCGGGAAAGAGATCTCAAGCGAAAAAGAGAACAGTAGGAAGTAATGTAGTTAACCTAAGCGGTCAACCCATCTCAACCGATGAACTCTCCGTCTTAGACAAAGGATTAAAATACGCTCCAGTCAACAATTTAAACAAATTTAACACATATATTGGCATACTTAAATATGTAAGAAAGGTCAATGTGAAGAAATACTACCTCTCGAACCCATATAGAACGATTAACACGATAAGGAATACCTCTCCAACAATATCACACAGTACATTAAGAAATAACTCAACTTTTAACCCCCAAGTATCAGACAACCATCATGTGGAAGTGTTTAAGAAACTTGTCCTTAAAGATCTAGAATCTCTGGAAGTGAAAAAAGTATCAGACCCCATACACATTAAAAAAGGCATAAAACTGCTTAAAGAAAGAAAGGACATCATTATTCGTCCAGCGGACAAGGGAGGAGCGATTGTGATACAATCAAAGGAGCAATACCTAAATGAATTGCAGAGACAACTAGAAGATGATAAAACATACACTAGATTGTTGAGCAATCCGACAAATAAATATAGAAAAGAGCTGGAACGCTTGATAGATTTGGGCACAAGAAAAGAGATACTGAATAAGAGGGAGTCAAAATATCTCATTCCAGAAACATGCCGGATACCAGTTATCTACACCCTACCGAAAATTCACAAATCATTGGAAAACCCACCGGGCAGACCAATTGTGAATGGAATAGAGTCCCTTACATCCCGAGTAGGACAATACCTAGACCATTTTATTCAACCTGCAGTGCAACAAACATCAGCCTATTTGAAAGACACTAAACACGTATTACAACTTCTAGACACATTACCAGTACTCGAAGGAAGAACACTATTAGCCACGGCAGATGTGAATTCACTATATACTATAGTTCAGCATCACGATGCCTGTTCTGCCACCAAATGGCTCCTCAGAAAATATAGCAATCTCATATGTGCACAGCGAAAATATTTGATTAAGTGCCTAGATCTTTGCTTAAAGTGTAACTATTTTTGGCATAACAATACATATTATAAACAAGCCATTGGGATTGCAATGGGTGCCAAATTTGCACCGAGTGTGGCCAATGCCTTTATGGCGCAATGGGAGGAACAATCCATTTATGAAAACACCCCAGCAGAACTGACTTTGTATAAAAGGTATATCGATGATGTTATCATTGTCTGGAATGGCAAACGAGAAACGCTCGAACAATTCCTGGAGAAACTGAATGTAAATGAAAAAAATATTCGTTTATCGTGGAACATCAGTGAAAAGACAGTGGAGTTCCTGGACCTTAAAATAAGCCTTGAAGGCGATAGAATAATAACCAAAACGTTTTTTAAAAACGTAGATGCGAACAGCTACCTTCCCATTAACAGCTGCCATCACAAATTATGGCTTTATAATATACCGAAAGGACAATTTGTTCGAATTAGGAGAAACTGCACAAAAGAAGAGGATTTTAAAGAACAGGCTAAGCTAATTGGTTCTAGGTTTTTAGAAAAGGGATATGAGCATATACTCATAGAGAAACAAATTGAAGAAGTAAGGAGTATGGATAGAACTAAAATGTTAGAAATCCACCCAAAGAAAGTGTCTGTACAGGAAACACCTACTTTAATTCTGGACTACAGTGTCCAACATAAACTAATATCTAAAATCATCCAAAGACACTGGCATATCCTGAAAAATGACAAAGATTTGACTAAAGTATTACCAGAATTACCTAATATCATATATAAAAGGGCACCGACCATCAGAAACATGATAGTGAAAACAGTGATTGAACCCCCCCAACAAGTACCATACTCATTCTTCACAGGAAAAGGATTCCATCCATGTAGAAACTGTTTTGCATGCAAACACGCCCAAAAGTTTCAAGGAAAAAGAACAGAATTCACAGCTACTACTACAAACGAAACATGGAATTAAAGATTTTATTGGATGCCACACTGAGGGAGTTGTATACGTACTTCAGTGTAGCTGTAAATTGCAATATGTAGGACGTACAAAGAGGGCCCTTAAAGTCAGAGTGAAGGAACACATACAAAATATCAAAAAAGGAAACCCCAAACACAACGTGTCCAAACACTTTGCAGCAGTACATAATAGGGACCCCATACATCTGCAATTTTGGGGAATAGAAAGATTTATAAATTCATGGAGAGGCACCCATAAAATTAGAAGTATTAGCCAAAAAGAATCATATTGGATTCATACTCTGCGTACATTAACCCCTAGAGGTATGAACGTAGAGTTTGATTTAAATTGTTTTTTAAGTAATTTTTAGATTTCAGAAATTTACATATGTACTATTATTGAAGCTTTTAATCATGGTTATTGATATTCATATTTTATTAATATCTATGTAATACTGTCTGTTGTCCTAGTTTATGAATGATGACATAAATTTTGTCCTGGTTTATGAATTATGACATTTATATCTTTCACACTGTGACGCTGATTATATTGTTTATGGTCCATTAGATTTGTTGTATTATCCAGTAAGAGGCTCCTCCTTGGTGACTGAGGTTTACAGTTAATGGGTCCATTTCAAATTCTTAATAGTTTTCCCATCTTTTCACCATTTTTACACAACCATTCCTGGCACTCTGTCAAACATATAGCATGTTATTCCATCCAAAAATGGCCGCCGATTACAGTGAGATAACCACCATAAAGATGGCCACCGCCATAGATCTCCACTTGCTACAAGAAAATGGCGTATTTGTCCCGATTTAGATTATTCATTTATGTTGCCATAGTTTTTAACTGTTTAATTTCTAACTCCAAGTTGCTAGTATTAATGCAAATTGAGATTCGATATATCTATATTGCTATTCGAAATCTCATTTTGACTCCCCAGGGCCACGGCCGCAATCTATCTCGATTGCCACCTCCAAGATGGCCGATGTCCGATATAGATATACATTACCATAACAAAAATGGCTGCTCGATTACTTCCGGTTCTACGATATAAGTATCATTCCTCTCAGGCCAATCCGGTTCCCCAGTTGAAGTCACGAGCGGTGACGTAACGCGTAGGGCGTGGCAGAGAGCTGACTACACCGGAAGTCACGTAAGGAGGCGCCTCGGACGCCGCTCCTTCCTGCTTTTGTGATTTTATTATTGTTTTTAAGTAAGAGACCAATTTGTTTTTATCCAATAAATATTCTTTGAAATACTACACCATCAGAGGCCTCCTCTCTCCTCCTCCCCCTTCTCCCACCGGGCTGTCACAAGCCTAAGTGGAGATACTCCCAGTTTGTTTTGGCAGGTCCCTGACAGCAAGCAGAGGGGAATACAGACATCCTGTGACTTCTATTGTCACAACAAGGAAGGATCTGCATTGATGCCTGTTTTTTCCTGCTTTGAGGTGAGAGTCTAGAGAGCCTGGTTGAGCTGTCAGTTGTTTTATGAAGATCAACACTATCATTACTACCATCACAAGTTATGGACTCTATATTGTTTCCTATGTGAACTCTGGTTTATAGTCTTATATTTGACAGCATTCTTTTATCACGCTGTTTGTAGCTGCTGCACAGCTTCTTGCACTTTTGCACTTTTTTGCAATTTGGCTTTAGCCATCCATTTGAATTTGTTGATTTTACAGCACAGGTTTTACATATTTGCACTTATTCTTTGTGATACTTATTTTATCACATTTATTTATTTATTTTTATTTTATCCAGTACCTGTTATTTATTTTTCACAGTGTATATTCACTAATTATTGTGTATTTTTATGATAGATTTTATGCGCGAAATCTCTTTATCTTTTATTACATGCGTCGAGTGCTATGTGTACACTTGTCGATTTCGCTGCAGTCTTTTTTGATATCACCATAAAAATCACCCACTTTTAGGATTTGTTTATTCGATCTAATTTCGTTTGTCACCACATTCACTTTTATCTCACTTTAGCGCGAGGGACCATAGCAATTATAATTTTATCTATCCATTATTCATATAGGTGGTGGCGAGTAGGGATGAGCTTCGTGTTCGAGTTGAACCCATGTTCGACTTGAACATCGTCTGTTCGCCCGTTCGCCAAATTGCAAACGATATGGGCCGTTCGCGCCAAATTCGTGTGGCGCATCAAGGCCCATAATTCACTGCGGCATCGCAGTGCATTGCTGGCAGATGATTGGCCAAGCATGCACTATGACCCGCATGCTTGGCCAATCACAGCGCCGTCTGAACAGAGAGCCGTAATTGGCCAAAGCCAAGGAGGCTTTGGCCAATTATGGCTCAGGGGATTTAGTACACGCCCCACACTATTTAAGGCCACCTGCACGGGGGCCCTGTGTAGTGTGTGTTCCGGCGTTGAAAAAGATAGACAGAGAGACAGTGTCATTTGATTTAAGTTAGATAGATTAGGCAGAACAGTCAGTGAGTTAGCTGCACTTACAGTGTATTGTGTATATATATGCATCCCAGGTGTTGTATATACATATATATATACACTGTATTCAGTTTAGCTAGATCCGTTCCTGTTATCTTCCTACTGACAGGCAGGCTTGTCTTGTTACAGTATTTACAGCTACCTGAAAAAAATTGCTGGTGTTCTTTTGATCCTATTAGTACCACAGTCAGGCAGCTAGACTATTTACAGTTAGTGCAGTGGGTCCTGCTCACAGTGTTCAGTTAAAGCTACAAGTTAGTGTAGTGCGTCCTCCTCACAGTGTTCAGCTAAAACTACAAGTTAGTGTAGTGCGAGCTCTGCACAGTGTTCATCTAAAGCTACCTGTAGAAGATTGGTGGTGTTTTCCTGATCCTATAACTACCGCAGGCAGCTAAATAAGCTACAAGTTTGTTTTTTGTGAGCTCTGCATAGTGTTCACCTAAAGCTACCTATAGAAGGTTGGTGGTGTTTTCCTGATCCTATCACTACCGCAGGCAGCTAAATAAGCTACAAGTTAGTGTAGTGCGTCCTCCTCACAGTGTTCAGCTAAAACTACAAGTTAGTGTAGTACACAGTGTTCAGCTAAAGCTACAAGTTAGGGTAGTGCATCCTCCTCACAGTGTTCAGCTAAAGCTACAAGTTAGTGTAGTGCGTCCTCCTCACAGTGTTCAGCTAAAACTACAAGTTAGTGTAGTGCGACCTCTGCACAGTGTTCAGCTAAAGCTACAAGTTAGTGTAGTGCGTCCTCCTCACAGTGTTCAGCTAAAACTACAAGTTAGTGTAGTGCGACCTCTGTACAGTGTTCAGCTAAAGCTACAAGTTAGTGTAGTGCGTCCTCCTCACAGTGTTCAGCTAAAACTACAAGTTAGTGTAGTGTGAGCTCTGCACAGTGTTCACCTAAAGCTACCTGTAGAAGGTTGGTGGTGTTTTCCTGATCCTATCACTACCGCAGGCAGCTAAATAAGCTACAAGTTAGTGTAGTGCGTCCTCCTCACAGTGTTCAGCTAAAACTACAAGTTAGTGTAGTGCACAGTGTTCAGCTAAAGCTACAAGTTAGGGTAGTGCGTCCTCCTCACAGTGTTCAGCTAAAGCTACAAGTTAGTGTAGTGCGTCCTCCTCACAGTGTTCAGCTAAAACTACAAGTTAGTGTAGTGCGTCCTCCTCACAGTGTTCAGCTAAAACTACAAGTTAGTGTAGTGCGTCCTCCTCACAGTGTTCAGCTAAAACTACAAGTTAGTGTAGTGCGACCTCAGCACAGTGTTCAGCTAAAGCTACAAGTTAGTGTAGTGCGTCCTCCTCATAGTGTTCAGCTAAAACTACATGTTAGTGTAGTGCGAGCTCTGCACAGTGTTCAGCTAAAGCTACCTGTAGAAGGTTGGTGGTGTTTTCCTGATCCTATCACTACCGCAGGCAGCTAAATAAGCTACAAGTTAGTTTTTGCGAGCCCTGTACAGTGTTCACCTAAAGCTGCCTATAGAAGGCTGGTGGTGTTCTCATACTACAGGCAGGCAGTTGATTTTGCTAGCTGCAGTATCAGTATATATATATATATATATATATATATATATATATATATATATATCCCAGCTTAACGCAGCTACAGGCCATTAGTACGTCTGGAAGGCCAACAAGGAGAGGCAGACAGTCACAAGCCAATAAAAGAGGGCAAGCAGGCTCTGTGTCTAGAGGCAACAGTGCTGGTCGTGGAGACGGTGCATCCTCATCAGCACGTGGCCGTGGGACACGCTTGGCCTTTTTTTCGGCAGCTGGCCGTGTTGAGCCGCAACATGCGGAAGACTTGGTCGAGTGGATGACCAAGCCGTCCTCATCCTCCTCATCCTCTCTCACCCATGCTCAGGGTACTTTGTATGGCAAAGCAGCTGTCAACGCGGCCTCTTCCCTCAGCTCAATGGCATCAGTGACTCCTTCCCTAGCCCCACCATGTCCTCCTGAGGAGTCCCTCGAACTGTTTGACCACAGTGTTGGGTACATGCTCCAGGAGGATGCCCAGCGTTTAGAAGGCTCTGATGATGATACTGAGCTAGATGAAGGCAGTAACGTGAGCACGGACAGAGGGGGTGCCCAAGAAGGACAGCAATCTGGCAGTCATGCTCCCCTTGCTGCAGCATACTGCCAGGTTTGATGAGGAGGGAGGGGATGATGAGGTCACTGACTCAACGTGGGTGCCTGATAGGAGAGAGGAGGAGGAGGAGGAGGCACATCACCAACAAGGCAGGATGCCCTCCAGGGGCCAGCCTAAGGGCAGCACACTGACTGCATCACACCCCAAAGCTCCGCATGTGCAGGCGCTGCTGTCTCTGCGCGTTATTCCAAAAGTTCTTTGGTGTGGGCCTTTTTTGAGACATGTGCATCAGATCGCACTGCTGCTATTTGCAACATATGTCTCAAGAGTATCTCGCGTGGCCAAAACAACTCCCGCTTGGGCACCACATGCTTGACCAGACATATGTTGACCTGCCATGCAGTTCGTTGGCAAGCGTATCTAAAAGACGAACACCAAAGAACAAAGAGGACCTCTCCTTGCTCCTCATCAGCTGAGATCTCCAAACCCCACTATACCTTCAGTCCTCTCTGAGACCTGCACTGAGAGGAATGAAGGTGTAGAATTAGGTGTGTCACAGCCAAGTACTTGTGGGCAATCTGCTTTCGGTACACCAACGTCAGATTGTACCAGGCAAATTTCCCTGCCCCAGCTGCGGCACCGCCGAAAGAAGTTCGCTCCCAGCCATCCACATGCCCATCGGTTGAATGCTAGCTTGGCAAAATTGCTAGCACTTCAACTGCTGCCTTTTCAGTTGGTAGACTCTGCCCCCTTCCGTATGTTTGTGGAATGTGTGGTTCCTCAGTGGCAGGTACCCAAACGCTACTTTTTCTCACGGAAGGCGATTCAGGCTCTCTACCGGCATGTGGAAAGCAATGTCCATGCCTCGCTGGACAGGGCGGTCAGTGGTAAGGTGCATATTACCGCTGACTCATGGTCCAGCAGGCATGGACAGGGACGTTACCTAAGTTTCACCGAGCATTGGGTGACTCTGCTGGCAGCTGGGAAGGATGCAGGACAAGGTGCAGTAGTGTTGGAGGTTGTTCCGCCACCACGCCTCCAAAATGCCACTACTAATGATTATGACACACCTCTCTCCTCCACCCCCTCCTCTTCTCCTTCCTACATGGCCTCTTCCTGTGGTTTGTCCTCAGAACCAGCGGTGCTCCGTAGCCGTTCAAGGGGCTATGCAAGTATGCAGTCCAAAAGATGCCATGCGGTGCTTGAGCTGGTGTGCGTGGGGGACAGGAGCCACACTGGGGCAGAGGTTCTGTCAGCTCTGCAGGGGCAGGTTCAGAGGTGGTTGATGCCACGCCAACTTAAGGCAGGAATGGTGGTTTGCGACAATGGCACCAACCTCCTCTCTGCCCTCCGACAAGGACAAATGACCCATGTGCCCTGTTTGGCTCATGTCCTTAACTTGGTGGTGCAGCGGTTCTTGGGCAGGTACCCGGGCTTACAGGATGTCCTGAGGCAGGCCAGGAAAGTCTGTGTGCATTTCCGCCGGTCATATAATGCCAGTGCTCGGCTGGCATCCATATTGCCAGGACCCGACATTACATTACATTACATTTCCTTTAAAAATGACATTTTGTGCAGGGACTGTTCTAAGCACGGGAAACACGCGCCACTTACAGGCATACTATAGACCCCCCCCAGGTACAATATTTAAAGGAATATTTCACTTTTTTTTTTTTTTTACTTTAAGCATCATTAAAATCCCTGCTCCCAAAAAAACGGCCGTTTTTAAAAGTTTTTTTTTGCATTGATACATGTCCCCTGGGGCAGGACCTGGGTCCCCAAACCCTTTTTAGGACAATACCATGCAAATTAGCCTTTAAAATGAGCACTTTTGATTTCGAACGTTCTAGTCCCATAGACGTCAATGGGGTTCTAACGTTCGTGCAAATTTTCGGTCCGTTCGCAGGTTCGGCTCATCCCTAGTGGCGAGGATAGAGGGGGCAGCACCCCCTAATGGACAGGCCGCCACTGCTACAGGTGTGCACTAATGGGTGGTTGTGCTAGGCCCAGGACAACTGGGAAAACACTATCCAAATCAAGATTCAATGGGTGACTAAGAAGAATAAAGAACCAAATGAATCAAGATGAAGTCCTTAAAGCGGAGGTAAACCCATCCATTTACCAGTTTCATTGTAACACTCCCATTGGTTGAGCTCTCAACCAAACTGTCAAACCATCCAACGGCTGGTGTCATAACTAATGACATGTGCCGAATCATGGCAGTTGTAGATTAAACTGAGTCAAAGATGGCAGCTTCCTTGGCTGAAAACGACAGGGGGCTTTACTTCCACTTTAAAATTGTTCTTCTGCCGGCTAGGATTGGGGTCTTTATTCAATAAGTGTTGGTGCACTTTTGCATAATGAGATGGTGGGCACTTGGATGCAGTTTACATGAAGGTGGAATAGAGCTGGATCAAAGGTAGTGCTGGGGGCAATAGCAACACAGCCGCAGATCAGGGTCAACTAAAAGTTCAGCTCTGGAACTAGATTGAAGTCAGATGGGTGTGTAATGCTGCCCTTCCCTAATTACAATAGCTCAGTTCCTGATAGATGAGTAGTAGAGTGGGTCAGTGTCTCAATGTAAATATAGAATGTAAAGCCCAGCACCTGATTATAAAGACAAAGAGTTTCCATTTTGCACAAGCACCCCCCCCCCAGCCAACCTCAACACCTACAGAGCAGAAGCAGGTAAGGATCTGCAATAAAGTTTTCTTGAACTCCTTGCAACGTATGAAGTTTCACCTGGAGCCGTTGAACTTTGAATAAACATGTGATGGTATGCGCTCTGACAGACAGTCAGTACTTGTTTGAAATCCGGTGCGGTGATCAGCGTACGAAGCCGGAGTTTGGAAACATGAAGCTCTCGCTTAGAAATTGGCGTCTCATCCGTCTTCCGTTGTGTGCTGGGGGAGCTGACGGCAGATCCGTCATATTAATGAGATTTCAGGCAGAAGTGGGGCGACACGGCTAATGCTGTCACTTTGGATCCCGCTACCCCCTCATTGTTCCCCGTGACAAGTAGAAGATGGCATATTTATTATGAATAATCAAACACGTTCAATAATTAACTCGTCAAAGGGAGTTCATCTGGTGCCAATTGCATTACTCAACCTTCCTCTGAAGTTTTAATAATGGTCCGTCTGACGCCCGCCAGTTTATTACATTTCCATCACAAGGACGGCACGTGGGAGGACATTTTTTTTTCTTTTCTTAAATTGACGGGTATATATATAGAGATATTTCCTTTCCACTATCTCTACTCTGTGTTCAATCCCAACTGAACTTTTGGAATAAAGTGGAACTAAACTCTGTAAAATACTCACCGCCACCTTCATCTTCTCACCTTGCTACTTCCAGGTACTGGGTTTTTAGCCTCTTGATACAAGATTTCATCCTGTGAATGTGCTGGGGAGTTGGGCATTCCGGCACAGTCAGAAGAAGACAGGTACTGTGCTATCAGGACCCATGTCTGAACCTGCAACCTCTGCTGTGTCCGGCAACCTCTGCTGAGCCCTCTGTGATGCTAGACAGCCCCCTGGACAATTCCTTGAACAACCTTGCCTTGAACCTCATTTCTCGTGAACTCTTTGCTCCTCCCATAAACTTCCTATTTAGCCCATGCCTTTGCACTGTTTGCCAGATTATTGTGTTCTCTCCAGCCAATACAATATCTCATTCTTGTCACTCCTGCTACCGCTCTTATCTCCACTACCACTTGTTTCCAACCTTTGGCTTGTTCCTCGACTACGCTTCTGCTTAATCCCAACCTGCAATCTCTCGTTACTGACCTTTGACTTGTTCCTTCAACTATGCTTCTGCTTAATCCCAACCTGCAACCACTTGTTACTGACCTTTGGCTTGTTTACTGACTACGCTTCTGCTTGGTCCCTACCTGTTACACCTACTACTGGACCCCGGCTTGCTCTCCACCTGGTGGGGCATTGCTGAGAACCGTGACCTGTAACTAACATGCAGCAAAGCCCATCTCCACCATCAGGAGATCAGGTGAACACCGGTTAGTGCTTAGACTCCGTACCTCGGCCACCAGGGTGACCTGCTGCTGCACTTATCCAGCTGGTTAGTAAGAGCCTCTCTACTGCTATAGCTACTTATCTTCAAGCCTGACCCCTTACCATGACATTGCAGAAGACTTTTTGAAGGGTATAGAGGTGTACTAGGTTAAAAGTTCACTACACTCAAGGGTATGTTTGAGAAGTATATTGTCAATGTGTTTCAGGTGAATTTCCTATCCCTTCCTATCCTATCAGGGCTGTAAATATGGATGCGATGGGAACAAACCTGGAATCAAAGACGTAATTGAAACAGCCATGCCGTCACTGTGCTAGAATGTGAGGATTGAAGAGCTTATAAAAGGCCTCATTCTTAGTTGCATCAGTGTTCCAATTACTTACAGCCCTGAGGAACGGAAGGCAATTCCCCCGAAACACGTTGACTTTACCTGTGAACTATTACTTGCAATACCCTTCTCAAACTTGTGTGCAAACTTCTGTACCTGGCGTGCCTTTTACATAGTTGCATAGTAGGTGAGGTTGAAAAAAGACACAACTCCATCAAGTCCAACCTATGTGTGTGATAATATGTCAGTATTACATTGTATATCCCTGTATGTTGTGGTCATTCAGGTGCTTATCTAATGGTTTTTGAAACTATTGATGCTCCCCGCTGAGACCACCGCATGTGGAAGAGAATTCCACATCCTTGCCGCTCTTACAGTAAAGAACACTCTACATAGTTTAAGATTAAACCTCTTTTCTTCTAATTTTAATGAGTGGCCACGTGTCTTGTTAAACTCCCTTCCGCAAAAATTTTTTCTCCCTATTGTGGGGTCACCAGTATGGTACTTGTAAATTGAAATCATATCCCCTCTCAAGCGTCTCTTCTCCAGAGAGAATAAGTTCAGTGCTCGCAACCTTTCCTCATAACTAATATCCTCCAGACCCTTTATTAGCTTTGTTGCCCTTCTTTGTACTCGCTCCATTTCCAGTACATCCTTCCTGAGGACTAGGGATGAGCTTCGTGTTCGAGTCGAACCCATGTTCGACTCGAACATCGGCTGTTCGATCGTTCGCCGAATTGCGAACGTTATGGGCCTTTCGCGCTAAATTCGTGTGGCGCGTCACGGCCCATAATTCACTGCGGCATCGCAGTGCATTGCTGGCTGATGATTGGCCAAGCATGCACTATGACCCGCATGCTTGGCCAATCACAGCGCCGTCAGTAGAGAGAGCTGTAATTGGCCAAAGCCAGGGTGGCTTTGGCCAATTATGGCTCAGGGGATTTAGTACACACCCCACACTATATAAGGCCGCCTGCACAGCGGCCCTGTGTAGTGTGTGTTCCGGTGTGCTGAGAGATAGAGAGAGAGAGAGACAGTGTCATTTGATTTGAGTTAGATAGATTAGGCAGAACAGTCAGTCAGTTAGCTGCACTTACAGTGTATTGTGTATATATATGCATCCCAGGTGTTGCATATATATATATACACTGTATTCAGTTTAGCTAGATCCGTTCCTGTTATCTTCTATCTAGACTATTTACATTTAATGCAGTGCGTCCTGCTCACAGTGTTCAGCTAGATCCGTTCCTGCTATTTACATTTAGTGCAGTGCGTCCTGCTCACAGTGTTCAGCTAGATCCGTTCCTGTTATCTTCTAGACTATTTACATTTAGTGCAGTGCGTCCTGCTCACAGTGTTCAGCTAGATCCGTTCCTGTTATCTTCTAGACTATTTACATTTAGTGCAGTGCGTCCTGCTCACAGTGTTCAGCTAGATCCGTTCCTGTTAAATTCCTACTGACAGGCAGGCTTGTCTGGTTACAGTATATAAAGCTACCTGAAGAAAATTACAGGTGTTCTATTTGATCCTATTAGTACCACGGTCAGGCAGCTAGACTATTTACATTTAGTACAGTGCGTCCTGCTCACAGTGTACAGCTAGATCCGTTCCTGTTATCTTCCTACTGACAGGCAGGCTTGTCTGGTTACAGTATATAAAGCTACCTGAAGAAAATTACAGGTGTTCTATTTGATCCTATTAGTACCACGGTCAGGCAGCTAGACTATTTACATTTAGTACAGTGCGTCCTGCTCACAGTGTTCAGCTAGATCCGTTCCTGTTATCTTCCTACTGACAGGCAGGCTTGTCTGGTTACAGTATATAAAGCTACCTGAAGAAAATTACAGGTGTTCTATTTGATCCTATTAGTACCACGGTCAGGCAGCTAGACTATTTACATTTAGTACAGTGCATCCTGCTCACAGTGTTCAGCTAGATCCGTTCCTGTTATCTTCCTACTGACAGGCAGGCTTGTCTGGTTACAGTATATAAAGCTACCTGAAGAAAATTACAGGTGTTCTATTTGATCCTATTAGTACCACGGTCAGGCAGCTAGACTATTTACATTTAGTACAGTGCGTCCTGCTCACAGTGTACAGCTAGATCCGTTCCTGTTATCTTCCTACTGACAGGCAGGCTTGTCTGGTTACAGTATATAAAGCTACCTGAAGAAAATTACAGGTGTTCTATTTGATCCTATTAGTACCACGGTCAGGCAGCTAGACTATTTATATTTAGTACAGTGCGTCCTGCTCACAGTGTTCAGCTAGATCCGTTCCTGTTATCTTCCTACTGACAGGCAGGCTTGTCTGGTTACAGTATATAAAGCTACTTGAAGAAAATTACAGGTGTTCTATCCCAGCTTAGTGCAGCTACAGGCCATTAGTATGTCTGGAAGGCCAAGAAGGAGAGGCAGACAGTCACAAGCCAATAAGAGAGGGCAAGCAGGCTCTGTGTCTAGTGCTGGTCGTGGAGACGGTGCATCCTCATCAGCACGTGGCCATGGGACACGCTTGGCCTTTTTTTCGGCAGCTGGCCGTGTTGAGCCGCAACATGCGGAAGACTTGGTCGAGTGGATGACCAAGCCGTCCTCATCCTCCTCATCCTCTCTCACCCATGCCCAGGGTGCTTTGTCTGGCAAAGCAGCGGCCTCTTCCCTCAGCTCAATGTCATCAGTGACTCCTTCCCTAGCTCCACCATGTCCTCATGAGGATTCCCTCGAACTGTTTGACCACAGTGTTGGGTACATGCTCCAGGAGGATGCCCAGCGTTTGGAAGGCTCTGATGACGATACTGAGCTCGATGAAGGCAGTAACATGAGCACGGACAGAGGGGGTGCCCAAGAAGGACAGCAATCTGGCAGTCATGCTCCCCCTGCTGCAGCATACTGCCAGGTTTGCTCCAGTGATGAGGAGGGAGGGGATGATGAGGTCACTGACTCAACGTGGGTGCCTGATAGGAGAGAGGAGGAGGAGGAGGAGGAGGAGGAGGAGGCGGCGGCACATCACCAACGAGGCAGGATGCCCTCCAGGGGCCAGCCTAAGGGCAGCACATTGACTGCATCACACCCCAAAGCTCCACATGTGCAGGGCGCTGCAGTCTCTGCGCGTTATTCAAAAAGTTCTTTGGTGTGGGCCTTTTTTGAGACGAGTGCATCAGATCGCACCGCTGCTATTTGCAACATATGTCTCAAGCGTATCTCGCGTGGCCAAAACATCTCCCGCTTGGGTACCACATGCTTGACCAGACATATGTTGACCTGCCATGCAGTTCGTTGGCAAGCGTATCTAAAAGACCCACACCAAAGAACAAAGAGGATCTCTCCTTGCTCCTCATCAGCTGAGATTTCCAACCCCACTAGACCTTCAGTCCTCTCTGAGACCTGCAGTGAGAGGAATGAAGGTGTAGAATTAGGTGTGTCACAGCCAAGTACTTGTGGGCAATCTGCTTTTGGTACACCGACGTCAGATTGTACCAGGCAAATTTCCCTGCCCCAGCTGCTGCACCGCCGAAAGAAGTTTGCTCCCAGCCATCCACATGCCCAGCGGTTGAATGCTAGCTTGGCAAAATTGCTAGCACTTCAACTGCTGCCTTTTCAGTTGGTAGACTCTGCCCCTTCCGTGAGTTTGTGGAATGTGCGGTTCCTCAGTGGCAGGTACCCAAACGCCACTTTTTCTCACGGAAGGCGATTCCGGCTCTCTACCGGCATGTGGAAGGCAATGTCCATGCCTCGCTGGACAGGGCGGTCAGCGGTAAGGTGCATATTACCGCTGACTCATGGTCCAGCAGGCATGGACAGGGACGTTACCTAAGTTTCACGGCGCATTGGGTGACTCTGCTGGCAGCTGGGAAGGATGCAGGACAAGGTGCAGTAGTGTTGGAGGTTGTTCCGCCACCACGCCTCCAAAATGCTGATTGTGACACACCTCTCTCCTCCACCCCCTCCTCTTCTTCTTCCTCCATGGCCTCTTCCTCGGAACCAGCGGTGCTCCGTAGGCGTTCAAGGGGCTACGCAAGTACGCAGGCCAAAAGATGCCATGCGGTGCTTGAGCTGGTGTGCTTGGGGGACAGGAGCCACACTGGGGCAGAGGTTTTGTCAGCTCTGCAGGGGCAGGTTCAGAGGTGGTTGACGCCACGCCAACTTAAGGCAGGAATGGTGGTTTGCGACAATGGCACCAACCTCCTCTCTGCCCTCCGACAGGGACAAATGACCCATGTGCCCTGTTTGGCTCACGTCCTTAACTTGGTGGTGCAGCGGTTCTTGGGCAGGTACCCGGGCTTACAGGATGTCCTGAGGCAGGCCAGGAAAGTCTGTGTGCATTTCCGCCGGTCATATAATGCCAATGCTCGGCTGACGGACCTCCAAAAGGAGTTTAACCTGCCCAAGAACCACCTAATCTGTGACATGCCCACCAGGTGGAACTCAACGTTGGCCATGCTGCAGCGGCTGCACACGCAGCAGAGGGCCATCAATGAGTACCTGTGCGACTATGGCACCAGGACAGGGTCAGGGGAGCTTGGTTTTTTTTCCCCACGCCAGTGGGCCATGATCAGGGATGCATGCACTGTCCTGTCACCATTCGAGGAGGCCACGAGGATGGTGAGCAGTGACAGTGCATGCATCAGTGACACTGTCCCCCTTGTCCACCTGTTGGAGCACACGCTGCGTGGAATAATGGACAGGGCACTTGAGGCAGAACAGAGGCAGGAAGAGGAGGACTTCCTTAGCTCTCAAGGCCCCCTTTATCCAGACAGTGTTCCTGCGTGCCCGCCGATCACACAGGAAGAGGACGAGGAGGAAGAGGAGGAGGAGGAAGATTGTGTCAGTATGGAGGTGGAGCCTGGCACTCAGCATCAGCAGCAGTCTTTAAGGGATCAGTCCCAAGAAACACATGGACTTGTACGTGGCTGGGAGGAGGTGGCTGCGGACCATGTCGTTCTTAGTGACCCAGAGGACTCCGGACCGAATGCCTCAGCAAACCTACGCTGCATGGCCTCCCTGATCCTGCAAAGCCTGCGTAAGGATCCTCGTATTCGTGGTATCAAGGAGAAGGACCAATACTGGCTGGCAACCCTCCTTGATCCACGTTACAAGGGTAAGGTTGCGGACCTTATCTTGCCATCGCAGAGGGAGCAGAGGATGAAACATCTTCGGGAGGCCTTGCAGAAAGGTCTGTGCAACGCGTTCCCAGAGACTGGGAGGTTACAAACTCCTGTTTCTGGACAACGTGTTGCTGAGGCTTCGGTCAGTCAAAGAAGGAGCGGTGGAGAAGGTGGCCGTCTGACCGATGCGTTCAGACAATTTTTTGGTCCGCAGCCCCAAGGTATGATCGGTTCCAGCAACCATCGCCAGCGTCTGTTTTACATGGTGCAGGAATACCTAGGGGCAAGATCAGACTTGGACACCTTTCCCACCGAAAATCCTCTGGGTTACTGGGTCTTGAGGATGGATCACTGGCCAGAGCTTGCACAGTATGCAATTGAGCTACTGGCCTGTCCTGCATCCAGCGTTCTTTCGGAACGCACATTCAGTGCTGCTGGAGGCGTGGTAACCGATCACAGGGTGCGTCTGTCCACCGACTCGGTCGATCGGCTGACCTTCATAAAAATGAATGAGTCTTGGATCACCACCAGCTACCAAGCACCTGATGCTGATGTAACCGAATAATTTTTTTTGAAATCTCAGATCCCTTCAAAGACTGCCTATGCTGATGCTGAGTGACTATCCCTGAGTAATTATCCTCTTCCTCCTCAATCATCACGCTGATAGCTTGTAAGAACATTTTTGGTTCTGGGCGCCACCACCAGTGCCTAAGGCACAATTTTTCAGCCCCTGTTTAACAGGGGCGTGTAATTACAATTTTTGATGTAATACTTTGCAGCAGGGCTCGTTCCTGCATTCCAACTAGAGTGTCTGTGAGGGGTTGCAGTGTTGTGGCACCAGCACCAGTGCCTAAGGCCCAATTTTTCTGCCCCTGTCTAACAGGGGCGTGTAATTACAATTTTTGATGCAATACTTTGCAGCAGGGCTCGTTCCTGCGTTCCAACTAGAGTGTCTGTGAGGGGTTGCAGTGTTGTGGCACCAGCACCAGTGCCTAAGGCCCAATTTTTCTGCCCCTGTCTAACAGGGGCGTGTAATTACAATTTTTGATGCAATACTTTGCAGCAGGGCTCGTTCCTGCGTTCCAACTAGAGTGTCTGTGAGGGGTTGCAGTGTTGTGGCACCAGCACCAGTGCCTAAGGCCCAATTTTTCTGCCCCTGTCTAACAGGGGCGTGTAATTACAATTTTTGAAGCAATACTTTGCAGCAGGGCTCGTTCCTGCGTTCCAACTAGAGTGTCTGTGAGGGGTTGCAGTGTTGTGGCACCAGCACCAGTGCCTAAGGCCTAATTTTTCAGCTCCTGTTCAACAGGGGCATGTAATTACAATTCTTGATCTAATATTTCACAGCAGGGCCCTGTGAGGGCTTACAGTGTTGTGGCCACAGCAACACCTAAGGCCCAAATTTCTGCTGAGTATATAGGGCAGGACCCTACTTTCAAACATCTAACTTACAAACGACTCCTACTTGCAAACGGAAGGAGACAACAGGAAGTGAGATGAAATCTACCCCTAGGAAGGGAAATTCTTTCCTGTAAGAGTTAATATGGGAAAACAATTTCTCCTTTCCACTGATGCTTTCCAATCCTTGTTCCACAAAAAAACCCAAATTTTCAAAAAACATTTTTCATTGGGACAAAAAAGTGAGGTGAAATCTTCTGAAGAGGAGGAAAGACAGCAAAACAAATGTCACAGGGGTGATAACCCTTCCCTATGTTTTCCAAAAAGCTTAGAAAAGATTTTTTGGCTGGAGCTAAACACGTTAAAAATGTTCAAAATTACAAACAGATTCTACTTAACAACAAACCTACAGTCCCTGTCTTGTTTGCACCGCCTGTATACTGCTGTTCAGAGTATATAGGGCCTGGTGGCCCCACACCTTTCCTTATTTTAATTTGGGTGCGGGGTTCCCCTTAATATCCATACAAGACCCAAAGGGCCTGGTAATGGACTGGGGGGTACCCATGCCGTTTGTCTCACTGATTTTCATCCATATTGCCATGACCCGACATGACATTAAACCCGCAAGCAGTTTTAAATGAGATTTTTTCCTTTAAAAATGACATTTGGTGCAGGGACTGTTCTAAACATGGGAAACACGCGTCACTTTACAGGCATACTATAGACACCCCCCAGGTACGATATTTAAAGGAATATTTCACTTTTTTTTTTTTACTTTAAGCATCATTAAAATCACTGCTCCCGAAAAAACGTCCGTTTTTAAAAGTTTTTTTTGCATTGATACATGTCCCCTGGGGTAGGACCCGGGTCCCCAAACCCTTTTTAGGACAATACCATGCAAATTAGCCTTTAAAATGAGCACTTTTGATTTCGAACGTTCGAGTCCCATAGACGTCAATGGGGTTCTAACGTTCGTGCGAACTTTCGGTCCGTTCGCGGGTTCTGGTGCGAACCGAACCGGGGGGTGTTCGGCTCATCCCTACTGAGGACTGGTACCCAGGACTGGACAGCATACTCCAGGTGCGGCCGGACCAGAGTCTTGTAGAGCGGGAGAATTATCGTTTTATCTCTGGAGTTGATCCCCTTTTTAATGCCAATATTCTGTTTGATTTGTTAGCAGCAGCTTGGCATTGCTGAGCCTATCATCTACTAGGACCCCCAGGTCCTTTTCCATCCTAGATTCCCCCAGAGGTTCTCCCCCTAGTGTATAGATTGCATTCATATTTTTGCCACCCAAATGCATTATTTTACATTTTTCTACATTGAACCTCATTTGCCATGTAGTTACCCACCCCATTAATTTGTTCAGATCTTTTTGCAAAGTTTCCACATCCTGCGGAGAAGTTATTGCTCTGCTTAGCTTAGTGTCATCCGCAAATACAGGGATTGAACTGTTTACCCCATCCTCCAGGTCGTTTATGAACGAATTAAATAGGATTGGTCCCAGCACAGAACCCTGGGGAACCCCACTACCCACCCCTGACCATTCTGAGTACTCCCCATTTATCACCACCCTCTGAACTCGCCCTTGTAGCCAGTTTTCAATCCATTTACTCACCCTATGGTCCATGCCAACGGACCTTACTTTGTACAGTAAACGTTTATAGGGAACTGTGTCAAATGCTTTTGCAAACTCTAGATACACCATGTCTACGGGTCTTCCTTTATCTAGATGGCAACTCACCTCCTCATAGAAGGTTAGTAGATTGGTTTGGCAAGAACGATTCTTCATGAATCCATGCTGATTACTGCTAATGATATCATTCTTATTACTAAAATCTTGTATATAGGCCTGGCTACCAAACTTCAAACACTATTACTATGCCTCACATTTAGCCCGAATAATTGACTGGCATTGCCACAGTCAGGCGAAAGATTGGATAGCACTGGAGGAATCCCTTTGCGCAGCCCCGCTGAAATTCTCCCCATGGATCCCGAGGTCCAATAACCCCATCAATATGCGCATTCACCCCATCACAGGCAATACTTTAGAAATCCTACACTACATTGCCATCCGCAAAACCATTACTACCCCTCTTAGCCCCTTGACTCCACTAAAGGACAACCCCGCTTTCCCCCCAGGCATAAATAATGCAATATTTCAACCTCTCCAACGCAACACCTCACTACTAGCAGGTGACTGCTACACCAGAGGTAAATTTAAAGATTTATCCGCATTGAAACTTGAAAACAACCTTCCGCAATTACGATGGTGGTCAACTAAGAAGCTACCTAGCTAAACAGAAACACACACAAGCCTTTCACAGACCCTTAACTGACCTGGAATCGGTGTGCCACAAAGGCACCCCACTTGCCAAATCTACATCAATAACTTTTTCATGGCTACAACTCGCCAAGACCACGGGAACAGACGGACACAGGAGGAGATGGTCGGATGAGCTTCAGGAGGAGATGTTCCATAAGCACGAAAATACAGGAAACAAGCTACAAGCTGCTAACACACTGATAACAACACCCCAGAGAAACTCCATAGATGGGATCCTCAAAAATCAGCACGTTGCTGGAGATGCCAAACAGAAAGAGGCACACTACTCCACATTTGGTGGCAATGCCCATTGATCACACCCTACTGGAATAAGATCAGAAAACTGATTTAAAAATTTACGGAGACTAAATTGAAACTGAATGCAGCTTGCTGCCTGTTACATATTACTAACTTTACTCTAAAAAAATACAAAAATTCAATATCCAAGCACCTCCTTAATGCGGCCAAATCATTGATCCCACTGGAGATACGCCTGGGTGCCATCCATCTCGGAATGGCCAAATAAAATTAGAGACATATGTGAAATGGAGAACATCCTGGCACAAGACACTGGCAGAGCAGAAAGTTTCCAAAAAACATGGCAACCTTGGTTTGCATTCCGTTACTCCCAGGACTATGAAGACGCCAAATCCATACATGAATCATAAAGACTAACATACACGAGCTATAGAACTACGTAATAACTTCTTTTACAATAAACCTAGCGACCCGGAAAGCAAACATAGTCCCCACGTCACCTATTTTACCTCACTTTTCCCTTCCACCCCACCTGCCCTTTTCAAACAATACCAATTGCAGTATATGACGAGGAACTACACTAGCTTAAGGTCGATAACAATCCACTATTATAATTTCTGGCCGATGACAGAGGCGAAACCACAGTCCTGTGACATAACTCCAGAAAAGTTTAGCAATCATTGAATGGTTTTAGCCTTCCATACCAACTACCCTATATATATATATACACGCTTTTAAATGTAACTCTATACAGTGGAACCTCGGATTACGAGCATAATCCGTTCCAGGAGTATGCCCGTAATCCAAAGTACTCGCATATCAAAGCGAGTTTTCCCATTGAAGTCAATGGAAACGAAAATAATTTGTTCCACATTGACTTCAATGGGATGCAATAACGCATGCGGCCAGAGGCAGGGGGCGCCGGAGAGCCTCGGAAACGTCCGAAAAGGTCTGACGACACTTCGGCTGACCTCGGCAAACCTCGGAAAGACTCCGTTCACGAGCCTTTCCGAGGTTTGCCGAGGTCAGCCGAACTGTCCTCGGCCTTTCCGTGCATTTCCAAACGCCGACGATCGGCGCTGTTCGGCCCCGGCGCCCCCCCACCCCAGGCCAAAAGCGGTACTGCACACCGCTTTTGGCCTGAATCCTGCTCGTTTTGCGAGACAACACTCGCAAACCGAGTTAGGATTTTTAGAAATACAGTGCTCGTTTTGCAAAACACTCATTAACCACGTTACTCGCAAACCGAGGTTCCACTGTATGTCTGTTGTCATACTGTTTTGAATACATTATGCATTTGTATTTGCGACTTGCGTACTGTGCACTTTATCTTTCTTTTATTCAATAAAACCAAAATGTTTAAAATCTTGTATATAATCCCTTATCATCCCCTTCCAAGACCCATTGAAAAAGCTTTCCCACAAAGGTAACAAGACCTTAACATGGACCACCTACAGTCCATGTGCATGGGAG
This sequence comes from Aquarana catesbeiana, assembly GCF_042186555.1. Classification (NCBI taxonomy): domain Eukaryota; kingdom Metazoa; phylum Chordata; class Amphibia; order Anura; family Ranidae; genus Aquarana; species Aquarana catesbeiana. The sequence continues at coordinate 18,974,224 of NC_133328.1, forward strand.
TTGGTCATTACGGCACAGCCAGGAGTTGATGTTCAGCATGCACAGCTCAGAGTACATTAAGAAAAGACTGCGAGCAAGCAGGTAAGTCCTAACAAGGTCCACCTACACTGCACCTTCTTGGGGTACTAGCCCCTTTGGAAGGAAAACTGACTCCACAATACATTCATCAGTATAAAGCCTTAAATCGGTCCAGTGCGGACACACACACACACACACACACACACACACACACACACATTGGTTTATTGCAGAAGACATGTCTCTTCTGCAATAAAAAGCTGCCTTTCAAAATTGTAGGTTTACTTCCACATTAAAGCAGCTTAAAGGGGACCTTTACCCATTAACTCCCCTTTGACTCCTCCCTCCTAGTGTTTAACCACTTGCCGCCCGCCATATAGCAGAATGACGGCGGCAAAGTGGTTTCAATAACCTGACTGGGCGTCATATGACGTCCTCGGGATATTGAGCCGCTGCACGCCCCCGGGGGACGCAATAACTTTTGCGCAAACCAATCAATATACGCTTATTGCGATTTTTTTTTTTTTTTTTACCAAAAATATGTAGAAGAATACATATCGGCCTAAACTGTGGAAGAAATTGTTTTTTTTTTATATATTTTTGGGGGATATTTATTATAGCAAAAAGTAAAAAATATTGCTTTTTTTTGGTCGCTCTTTTTTTGTTAATAGCAAAAGAAAGCTCTATTTGTGGGAAAAAAAGGACGTCAATTTTGTTTGGGTACAACGTCGCAAATGTCAGTTAAAGCGACGCAGTGCCGTATCGCAAAAAAGGGCTTGGTCAGGAAGGGGGTAAATCCTTCTGGGGCTGAAGTGGTTAAAGGAGTGCTCCTAATCACAGCTTGTTACCTGTATAAAAGACACCTGTCCACAGAAGCAATCAGTCAATCATATTCCAAACTTTCCATCATGGCCAAGACCAAAGAGCTGTCCAAGGATGTCAGGGACAAGACTGTAGACCTACACAAGGCTGGAATGGGCTACAAGACCATCGCCAAGCAGCTTGGTGAGAGGGTGAAACACAAAATAACTGTCAATCTCCCTCAGTCTGGGGCTCCATGTAAGATCTCACCTCGTTGAGTTTCAATGATAATGAGAACGGTGAGGAATCAGCCCAGAACTACACGGGAGAATCTTGTCAATGAGCTCAAGACAGCTGGGACCATAGTCACTAAGAAAACAATTGGTAACACACTACGCTGTGAAGGACTAAAATCCTGCAGTGCCCGCAAGGTCCTCCCTGCTCAAGAAAACACATGTACAGGCCCGTCTGAAGTTTGCTAATGAACACCTGAATGATTCAGAGGAGAACTGGGTGAAAGTGCTGTGGGCAGATGTGACCAAAATCGAGCTCTTTGGCATTAACTTAACTTGCCCTGTTTGGAGGAGGAGGAATGCTACCTATGACCCCAAAGGGGCAGAAAAACAGGAAGTGATGGCAAATCCCTCCAATGGGTATGCAAACTGTCATAAAATCCCAACAAGACTTAGGTAGACACAGTTTGTCTGTTATTGATTTTCCAGTTGATCACGGCCCCCAGGCCCCTCCTGCTATTACAGTTGAGGATTATCTAGCGCCACATTTTAAACACCTAATTTAGTGGGATTTCACATCTACTGCATTGCTAAGTCCTTGTTCTCTAAAAATAGAGATGTGAAGACAGGGTCTTTATTTTTCATGCATTTTCTATCTTACATATGTATGAACACAATATTATAACGGTTTGCGTTAATAATGTATGGGGTATATATTCCCAGCAGAGTGCAAATCTCCTTCAGGGTAAACTACACAGGCAGCGCTTTATTAATTGTCAGTGACTCCTCTGTGCAGACAAAGATAAGAGATCATCCTGGGAAACCTTTTGTTGCTTCCATAAGGTAACATATAGAATAGACGCCAGAATGGCAGACGACCTCTCACGCAATGTCATGTACCATAAATAAATACATACAGTGCTGTGGAAAAGTATTTGCTCCCTTCCTGATTTTTTTATTTATTTATTTTTTTTGCATATTTGTCACACTTAAATTATTCAGATCATCAAACAAATTGTAATATCACAAAATGATAAGTGTGACGGCTTGCTTGGCACCCCTGCTTGGGTACTTCCACCAAACAGTGCCTCCTGTTCTCCAAACCCTTCCAGCAGACTGAGAGCTAATACCAGCCTTTTTACCCCTAAGCATCGTACACAGACAAGATGTTGGAATAAGAACCAAAGGAATGATGGTTTATTGAACAGAAATACAGGTTTTTATACACTTCAAAAGTAGGGCAGCCGCCAAGTAAATAATAAAACAAAAATATTACCCAAAAAATCACACAATGGTTAGATAACAAGGTAACGTTGACACCAGACTAATCCCATCATGGTGGAACCTCCAAGAGGATTAGCCAACAGACAGAAAGAATAGATGACTCAATTAACTCAATTACCAATGGGAATTCATACCTAGGAGGCACACAATGGGAGAGGTACACTTAACAATAAACACATAACACCTTAATCAACAGATTATAGCAGGAGACCCCAGCATCAGGTTGTTTTGAGCTGATTATATTAACATCTGCTCTGAGTCTAGGAGGGGTTAAAGCAGTCAATGTTGGTTTGGGCATAGAGGCCCCAAATCTGTATTCTGGTCCTCCAGTTTCCAGAGTCTGTGTGTTTTGGGGAGACATGGACTTGAATATGAAGTGAAACTATTCCAAAGGTCCCCCAGGCACACACCTCCCAAAGAATAGAGCCCCCTCAAATGCCAGGGCCCATAGTCAGTAGGCAAGAGGCTAGCCTGCGGTCCTCTCCAAAAGCCCCTGTCCTGGTGGGGTCTGTCGCACTGTGTAATTACAAAATGCAGTTTTTAAATGATGATTTCATTTATTAAGAGAAAAAAGCTGTCCAAACCTGCCTGGCCCTATGTGAAAAAGTAATTGCCCCCCTCCCCTTGCTAAATCATGAATGAACTGTGATTTACCGCATTTTTTGGAAAGCTGCGTTAAATTTCACTTGCCACACAGAGGCCTGATTACTGCCAGACCTGTTGAATCAAGAAATCACTTAAATAGAAGCTGTCTGACAAAGTGAAGCACGCTAAAAGATTTCAAAAAGCCACACATCATTTCTAAAGAAATTCAAGAGCAGATGAGAAACAAAGTAATAGACATGTATCAGTCTGGAATGGATTAAAAAGCCATTGCTAAGGCTTTGGGACTCCATGGTGAGAGCCATTGTCCACAAATGAAGAAAACTTTAAACAGCGGTGAACCTTTCCAGGAGTGGCCGGCCTACCAAAATGACTCCAAGAGCACAACAACGCCACATCCAGGAGATCATAAAAGAACCCAGAACAACATCTAAAGAACTGCAAGCCTCACTTGCCTCAGGTAAGATATAAGAAAGAGACTGGTGAAAAATGGCATCCATGGGAGAGTTCCAAGGCCAAAGTCACTGCTGACCAAAAAGAACACAAAGGCTCATCTCACATTTGCCAAAAAACATCTTGATTATCCCCAAGACTTTTGGGCAAATATTTTGTGGACTGATAAGACAAAAATTGAACTTTTTGAAAGGTGTGCATCCCGTTATATCTGGTGTAAAACTAACACAGCATACCAACAGTCAGACATGGTGGTGGTAGTGTGATGGTCTGGGGCTGTTTTGCATCTTCAGGACCTGGACGACTTGCCATAATTGATGGAACCATGAATTCCGCCCTCTACTAGAAAATCATGAAGGAGAATGTGTGGCCATCAGTTCCTGACCTCAAGCTAAAGCGCACTTGGGTTATTCAGCAGGACAATGATCCAAAACACACTGTCAGGTACTCACCAAGGCCAAGACGCTGAGCGCGGCTCCCCTGCAGCTTAGCGCACTCTACCCCACTGTACCTCTGAAAGTGGTACAGAGGGTATAGGGCACAGAGAGGCACAGGTCACCAGCAGGTAGAAGAGGCTTGCGTGGAGATCTCCTGTAGGACGGATGAACTGTGCAGGGCAGACTTGGCACTGAGCTGGGATGGGAAGCCCGGCCGGGGCTCTAACACCTTGGATCCAGAAATAGAGACTGGAGCAGAGACTTGAGGAGGAGGCCGAGGGTCAAACACAGGAGTCAGACAGTAGAGAAGTCCTTTAAGCAAGCCGGGGTCATACACAGAGACCAGGCAGTAGAGAAGTCCTTTAAAGCAAGCTGGGGTCAAAGTACTGGAGAAGATCAGAGGAGGTCAGGCAAACACAAGTAAACAGAACTTGGAAACTGGAAGCTGAAAGACAAACCAGCAATTAAACAAGTGGCTGAACTGCCTTTTATAGGCCAGCCAGGGGGATCTCACGTTGTGCGCGCTATGGCACGTACGCACCCGTGCCGACGCTCTGTCTCGTGCACCCATATGCGCCGGAGCACTACTCTGCCACGCAAGCACATAGGAAAGTGCCAATCCTGGCAAGTCCGGCTTCTGCCATTTCTCTGACATACACCAGCAACTCGACCTCTGAATGGTTAAAAAACAAAATTAAGGTTTTGGAGTGGCCTAGTCAAATTCTACTGAGATGCTGTGGCAATCAATGACCAAAAACAAGGTGTTCATGCTGGAAAGCCCTCCAATGTGGCTAAATTAAAACAATTCTGCAAAGAAGAGTGGGACAAAATTCCTCCACAGCGAAGTAAAAGACTCATTGCCAGTTATCGCGAATGCTTGATTGCAGTTGTTGTCGCCAAGGGTGGCACAACCAGTTATTAGGTTTAGGGGGCAATTCATTTTTCACATAGGGCCAGGCAGGTTTGGACAGTTTTTTTCCCTTAATAAATGAAATCCTCTTTTAACCGCTTGCCAACCGGCTCACGCCGATATACGTCGGCGGAAGAGCACGTACAGGCATATTAACATACCTGTACGTTGCCCTTTAAGACGCAGCTTGTGGGCGCGCGCACCCGCCACGGGCTCCATGAGTGTGATCGCGGGTCCCGCGGACTCGATGTCCGTGGGGATACCCGCGATTGTCTCACGGAGAGGAAGAACGGGGAACTGCTGATGTTAACAAGCATTTCCCCATTCTGCCTAGTGACACTGACACTGATCACCGCTCCCTGTAATCGGGAGCGGTGATCAGTGTTGTGTCACACGTAGCCCCTCCCCTCCACAGTTAGAGCACATCCCTAGGACTCACTTAGCCCCTACAGCGCCCCCTCCTGGTTAACCCCTTCACTGACAGTCACATTTACACAGTAATCAATGCATTTTAAATCGCACTGATCGCTGTATAAATGTGAACGGTCCCAAAAAAGCGCCAAAAGTGTCCAATCTGTCAGCCATAATGTCACAGTCAAATACCACCAAAAAAAGCGCTATTTGTGGAGAAAAAAAGGACATCAATTTTGCTTGGGAGCCACGTCGCACGACCGCGCAATTGTCTGTTAAAGCGACGCAGTGCCATATTGTAAAAAGTGCTCTGGTCTTTTGCCAGCCAAATGGTCCGGGGCTGAAGTGGTTAAAAACTGCATATTGTATTTACTCGGGTTATCTTTGTATAATATTGCAATTTGTTTGATGATCTGAGTCATTTAAAGTGGTTGTAAAGTACTGACCACGCTTATCATGGCTGCTGATCCCTGATAACGTGGTCATTTTACATGCCTCCATTATCCTGCTGTGTATTCAGTGTCTCTGTCCCTCCCTCTCTCCCTGTCATTTCTGTAGTTTGTGTGTGAGAGCCGATCTTCTCCCCTCCCCTCTCCTCCTGCCTTGATTGAGTATTCTGCTGCAGCTGCTCCTCCTCTTTGGTGAAGTGGTTGTAAAGTCACATCTATTATATTCTTTTATCCTCTATGTTTTAGGAACACATTAAATACAGTGTGTGCGTTTTTTTTTTAAATTATAAAGTTAAATACCTTCTTTGGCCAGCTCTGCTGTGTGGTCACATGTCCTCTCACTACTCTCCTTCTCGATCTAAGAAGTGCAATGGGAGGTGCTAAGATTCCCCTCTGACGTGTGCAAGCTAGCAGAGGGAGGACAACACAGTTTCTTACAAAAGTGAGTACACCCCTCGCATTTTTGTAAATGTTTTATTATATTTCAGGATATTATATTTTCATGTGGCAACACTGAAGAAATGACACTTTGCTACAATGTAAAGTAGTGAGTGTACAGCTTGTATAACAGTGTAAATTTGCTGTCCCCTCAAAATAACTCAACACACAGCCATTAATGTCTAAACCGCTGGCAACAAAAGTGAGTACACCCCTAAGTGAAAATGTCCAAATTGGGCCCAAGGTGTCAATATTTTGTGTGGCCACCATTATTTTCCAGCACTGCCTTAACCCTATTGGGCATGGAGTTTACCAGAGCTTCACAGGTTGCCCCTGGAGTCCAAATTTACTTAGGACGGCCCAGAGGTAGTGCCACTCCACAGAATCAAATGCCTTTTCAGCATCTAGAGAGGCCACTACCCCCGAACCGTCCCCATCCACCCTAGACAGATGCGTAAGCAGCCGTCACATGTTAATGTTGGTTCCCCTACCTGGCATTAACCCGGATTGGTCCGCATGCACCAGGGCGGTGATCACAGTGTTCAATCGACTAGCCAAAACCTTAGCTAAAATTTTTGCATCCACATTAAGGAGGGATATAGGCCGGTATGAGGAACACTGGCCCGGTGCCTTACCAGGTTTGAGAAGGACCACCACCACTGCCTCTGACATGGAGAGAGGGAGAGACTCCTCCTCCAATGCCTTTTGAAGCAGAAGTCTAAATGTAGGGAGCAGCTCCTCTGCATACGCTTTGAAAAACTCAGCAGGGAGACCATAAGGGCCAAGAGTTTTACCCATTTGCAGAGAGGCCACCACCCGCTGAATCTCCTCCATGGTAATGGGGCTATCCAACGCATCCCAGAAAGTGGATGTTAAACATGGTAATTCAATCTCCTCTAGCTAGTTATGTAGTTCCACATCTGTGCCCACCATCTGTGAGCTACGCTATAAAGCTCTTGGTAGAATGATGAAAAACGTGCGTTAATAGTGGTGGGGTCAGTCAACAGTGCCTTACTAGGGTCTCGTATGCCGGAGATGGACACAGGTGCGGAAATTTCTTTAGCCAGCCAGGCCAACATACCGCCAGTTTTCTCCCCTTGTTCAAAAATACGTTGGGATTGGTGTAAGAGCTGGGTCTTAGTAGCAGAAGTACGAAGCAGTAGAACATCCTGCAGCGCATCCTGGAGGTCAGAGGAAACTCGGGAGTCTCCCGACTGGTAGTATTCCAACTCAAGTGCCGCAACCCTCCTCTCTGCCCTCTGCAAATCCTCCCTCAAACCCCTACAAACCTGACAAATGTATGACTGGAGACTTCCTCTTGTGAAGGCCTTGAAGGCATCCCAAGAGGTAGAGAGTGATAGGGAGTGGTCTAGGCCATTCCAATAGTGGATAATATCAGATCGGTATGGCTCAGAAACCCTTGAATCGGACCACCAGAACCTGGATACATGCCACAAACTATTCGCCGGAGCAGAAGACCCATTCAGTTGTAGGGCAAGAGGTGCATGGTCCGAAACACCACAAGGCATGCTGGATATGTCCCAAACTCTGGAAAGCACAGACCCCCCAGCATAGACTCGGTCTATGTGGGAGAAGGTTTTATACAATTCAGAATGACAGGGACCCCCTAGTTGAGGGTATACAGTGAGCCCTCTCCACAGTATAAAATGGAAAGAAACGTGCTGAGGGAAGTAATTGTTGCAGAAGACGCTCAGCAAAGGCAGTAGCATTAGTCCCCCAAGCCCCCTTTAGGAAGACCCAGGATGCGCAGATTATTCCGCCTGTTTCGATTTTCTGCATCCTCAGCCCGAGCCTCCAGTGCCTGAACCCTGATCATTAAAGTATGCAAATCAGCATCATGGTCACGTACTGTGTCTTCGGTCTGTGAGACCCTATGTTCCACCTCAGTAACCCGGGCATGGAAAGAATCAAGATCCCTTCTGATAAATTCCACATTGGTCTGGATGTAGTCGACCTTGTCAGCCAGGGTAGTGATTGCCTGCATGACTGCTTTGAAATCTGCCTCTGCGGCGGGGAACCCGGTCCGGCTCCTCAGTCTGGGTCGCCATGTGGGCAGGAGTTTCAGGCAAGCCCGCAGCTCCAACCTTGCCCACGGTAAGAGTTGCTGGGGCCATGCGACGGGTGGTGGGCTGCTTTCACAGCCTAGTCATAACCCAGAGGTGTCACTGAGGCAGGGAGGACACAGGCAGAGGATTATAGGACGCTCTGCACCCGGTAATAACAGGAGAAACGGCTGGTCTCCGGAAGCTCAGACACTACATGTCTGCTCCCAGCGCCATCCTGGACACGCCCCCCGTACACTCACTACTTTACATTGTAGCAAAGTGTCATTTCTTCAGTGTTGTCATATGAAAAGATATAATAGAATATTTATAAAAATGTGAGGGGTGTATTCACTTTTGTGAGATACTGTAAATATATATATATATATATATATATATATATATATATATATATATATATGTATATATATATATATATATATATATATATATATATATATTATAAAGTACATTGCATATTTTAGAAATATTTGTTTGACAAAAACAATCAGTTTTATAAATGAACCAATACAATTTAACTGAATGAATAAACTTGCTCCAAGAAATAACTTGGAGAAAGTTATAAGAAAAAAGTTGTAAAGGCAGAAGGTTCTTTATCTTAATGAATTCTGTGTGCATCAGCCCCCCTCAGCCCCCCTAACACTTACCTGAAGTCCCTCTCTGTCCAGCGATGTCCATGAGTGTTTCATCCATCTGAGATTCTCCCTCCTGTTTGGCTGAGACACAGCAGCCGTGCCATTAGCTCCTGCTGCTGTCAGTCAAAGTCATCTAGCCAATCAGGGGAGGGGGATGGGCTGGGTCAGGGCACCATGTCTGAATGGACACAGGGAGCTGTGACTCGGCTCGGCTGCCCCCATAGCAAGCTGCTCGCTATGGGGACACTGAACAGGAAGGAGGGGCCAGGATCACAGAAGAGGGCCCCGAGAAGAGGAGGATCAGGGCTGCTCTGTGCAAATCCACTGCAACAGAGCAGGTAAGTATAACATGTGTGTTATGTTTATAGAAAAAAAAAAGCGTTTTTAAGGGAAAATAAAGAATAAAATAAAAAAATTAAAGGAATTCCTTGGGGACCCCCAGGTCACCAGAACTAGTGTCCCCATTGGAAGATTTCCCCTCTATTACTTTCCAGCAAAACTTGAGATTTTCTTGTACTTTCACTTTCAACGATAATGGTAAACAGGACAAATAGAGAGGGTGAATCTTCTTAATGGGAGCACAGACAGGAAGAGGATGTGGTGGATCTGGATTTTGCAAAAGCATTTGATACAGTCCCCCACAAATGCTTAATCTACAAACTGAGGTCTGTAGGCATTGACCATAGGGGTTTGCTCTTGGATAGAAACAGGGGCGTGTCCAAAGGGTGGTGATAAATAGCGTGTGCTCAGACTGGTCTTGAGTGATAAGTGGGGTACCCCAAGGCTCTGTCTTGGGACCAATTCTGTTGAATTTATTTATAAATGATATAGAGGGTGTGATAAATAGCTAAATCTCATTGTTTGCTGACGACGCCAAAATAAGTAGGGCAATAACATCACAGAAGGATATAGAAGAAACCTTACAAGAGGACCTCAATAAATTAATGGAGTGGGCACTACAGTAGATGGCAAATGAGGTTTAACAGTGAAAAATATAAAGTAATGCACTTGGGGGTTAAAAATATAAATGCAGGTTACTTACTAGGGAGAGAAGCTCTGGGGGATTCTAGGATAGAGAAGGATCTGGGGGTCCTAGTAGATGACAGTGTTAGCAATAGCATGCATTGTCAAGCTGCAGTAAGCAAAGCCAGCAGAATATTAGCATGCATTAAGGGATTTACTCCTGGGATAAAACTCTGGCCAGGCCACATCTGGAGTAGTCTGTCCAGTTCTGCTCACCAATCCTCAGAAAGGAAGTGCAGAGAGGGGCAACAAAATGAATAAGGGGGCTGGAGGACTTCAAATATGAGGAATGACTACAACCGCTAAATTTATTCTCCCTGGAGACAGTGGAGGATGGTGCTCAATTTTTTTAGGGGGCGGAAACCCCCCCCCCCCCCCCCCCCCCCCGTCGCTCGCCCATCTGCCCACCAGCCCTGCACTTACCCCATCCAGGTCGTGGCCAGCTTCAGTGGCTTCCCCCTGCATCTCCTCCTCGGCGAGTTCTCCCCTGCTTCTGCTCCTGGCCTATACGGTCGATTCTCCTCTCAGCCAATTGGGCCTTAAGACCTGCTTCCTGATTGGTTGGGAGGAGAAGCAGGAAGACAATAGCGAATAATAATTTGCTATTGTCACACAACTGGATGGGCTTAGGCGCAGTGCTCTGTACCCCGAGCCCACACTTTTTGAAGCCAATTAGAGCCTCAGGCCCTAATCATGTGCTTAAAAAAAAAAAAAAAAAAAACTTTGAAATCCATGCGTCCGGCGCCCTGCATGTAGATTAGGGGCTGGGCACATGAATTAGGGGGACAGTGCCCCCGCGCCCCTAATTGAGCGTCTGTAACTGCCTGTAGAAGAGACGCTTGAGAGGAGATATGATAGCGATACAAATATCTCAGTGTTAATCCCTGTGTAGGTAGGAAACTATTCAGTCTCAGGGAGTGTAAGAAACACGACAGGGCCACCCAATGAGACTGGAAGAGAAGCGGTTTAAACACTGTCAGGATGGTAAGGATGTGGAACTCTCTTCCACAATCCGTGGTGTCAACAGGAAGTGTGGATAGTTTCAAAAGACTCTTGGATGTGCACCTTATCGAACACAATATACGGGGATATGGGAAATAATTATCTACACGAACACACACAACAACATAGCTTGAACTGGATGAACTATTGTCTTTATTCAACCTTACCAACTATGATAGGAGTAAAAACCTGACAGAGGTTCTAATCCCTCTCCACTCTATCCTAAACTAAAAAAAAAAAGTTTTGCCTTTAGTTATACTTTAATACCACAAGCTGCCATAGAAATTAGAACTTTGAAACCCACAAGTCACAGTATTCCCTTTTATCCTGCCACTCTTCTTTTACTGAAAAAAAAATTTCTGTCTCTGCAGAACTACAAGTCCCAGCATTTGCCACCAGTGTCCCCACCACTGCGTCTGTTGAACTGGAATATCAGCATCACTGATGTCTTCAATTATCTTCTGCCCCGCTTGTTCTGGCTGCAGTGCCCCTCGGGTCCCGTTGCCACCCCTCTCATTAATGTCATTATACCTGCTTTGTAATCAGTGCAGCACCAGAACCCACATCATCAGGAAGGGGTGTGGCCATTGCTTGAATCCATCACTCCCAACCTTCCTGGATTCTTTTGGACCATGCCAGGATTAAAAAAAATCCCAGCTTCCCGCGGATCCGGGTTAGAGTCCCAGAGCGTAGTACCAAAAAATGGTCCAGCACTTGGCTTCCCTGGGATGCCCTGGTTCCCCCAGTGCCACAATTGCCCCCCCCCTTGGCACCTGCTGACATCTCTCGCTGCCGGCTGCCTGTCACATAGGTCAGAGACGGTAGAAGCATCCCTTATGCCGCGTACACACGAGCGGACTTTGCGGCAGACTTTGTCCAGCGGACTTTTTGACGGACTTTACAACGGACTTTCCGAATGAACGGACTTGCCTACACACGATCAACCAAAGTCCGACGGATACGTACGTGATGACGTACGACCGGACTAAAACAAAGAAGTTCATAGCCAGTAGCCAATAGTTGCCCTAGCGTCGGTTTTTGTCCGTCGGACTAGCATACAGACGAGCGGACTTTTCGACCGGACTCGAGTCGGTCGGAAAGATTTGAAATATATTTCATTTCTAGGTCCGTCGAACTTTTGGGGAAAAAAAGTCCTCTGGAGCCCACACACGATTGAATTGTCCGACGGACTCCGGTCCGCCGGAACAAGTATGCCGCCGGAACAACAGGAGGTGGAGTCCAGGTTGAGGGATGCCCCCCTGAAGTGATCCATACTGATCTGAAGTCTGTAAGTTTCAGGGAGAAAGAATTACACTGGGGGGGAACATATCAAATGGGGGGGGCAGGTAACAAAGGTTTATGCTGGGGGTGGAGGATTCAACCTGGGAGGACTAGTATACAGTAGCGTTGCCCTCTGAATAGCGGCCTACGTTTGAATCACTTTTAAGAGGGAATTTGACAGGCAGCGAGGAGGCACTGCATTACCTGTACTGCATCAACTTCTCACTGCCTGTCTTAACTCCTTAAACTAGTGAGCCAGAACTGCATGCATTGCACACAGTTGCAGGGCACCACCTTTCAATTGAAAGGTTCAAGTTTAGTTAGGGAGCAAAGCATCACGGCCTTGGCATATTTACTCCCCCCTCCTCTGCCTTTGTGGTGACAGGGGAGGAGGATTTGTAAGAGGAGAGGGGATTGATCCAAAAGGGACAAATTGGGGGGAGGGGGGTTCCCAGAGATTTGTGCTGGAAGGTGTAGCGGGAGGGTTGTAGGAGGGGGATTTGGGGGGTGGGGGTAAGACTTGTGCTGGGAGGAGAAGAGGTTTCAAGGGGGGGGTTGTAGGAGGGGGACTTGGGGGTGGGGGTATGATTTGTGCTGAAAGGGGAAGAGGTTTCAAGGGGGGGGTTTGTAGGAGGGGGATTTGGGGGGTAGGGGTAAGACTTGTCCTGGAAGGGGAAGAGGTTTCAAGGGGGGGTTTGTAGAAGGGGGATTTGGGGGGTGGGGGTAAGACTTGTCCTGGAAGGGGAAGAGGTTTCAAGGGGGGGTTTGTAGAAGGGGGATTTGGGGGGTGGGGGTAAGACTTGTCCTGGGAGGGGAAGAGGTTTCAAGGGGGGGTTTGTAGAAGGGGGATTTGAGGTGTGGGGGTAAGACTTGTGCTGGAAGGTAAAGAGGTTTCGAGGGGGGGGTTTGTAGAAGGGAGATTTGGGGGGTGGGGGTAAGACTTGTGCTGGGAGGAGAAGAGGTTTCGAGGGGGAGGTTTGTAGAAGGGAGATTTGGGGGGTGGGGGTAAGACTTGTGCTGGAAGGTGAAGAGGTTTCGAGGGGGGGGGTTTGTAGAAGGGAGATTTGGGGGGTGGGGGTAAGACTTGTGCTGGGAGGAGAAGAGGTTTCGAGGGGGAGGTTTGTAGAAGGGAGATTTGGGGGGTGGGGGTAAGACTTGTGCTGAAAGGGGAAGAGGTTTCAAGGGGGGGTTTGTAGGAGGGGGATTTGGGGGGTGGGGGTAAGACTTGTGCTGGAAGGTGAAGAGGTTTCGAGGGGGAGGTTTGTAGAAGGGAGATTTGGGGGGTGGGGGTAAGACTTGTGCTGGGAGGAGAAGAGGTTTCGAGGGGGAGGTTTGTAGAAGGGAGATTTGGGGGGTGGGGGTAAGACTTGTGCTGAAAGGGGAAGAGATTTCAAGGGGGGGTTTGTAGGAGGGGGATTTGGGGGGTGGGGGTAAGACTTGTGCTGGAAGGTGAAGAGGTTTCGAGGGGGAGGTTTGTAGAAGGGAGATTTGGGGGGTGGGGGTAAGACTTGTGCTGAAAGGAGAAGAGGTTTCAAGGGGGGGTTTGTAGGAGGGGGATTTGGGGGGTGGGGGTAAGACTTGTGCTGGAAGGTGAAGAGGTTTCGAGGGGGAGGTTTGTAGAAGGGAGATTTGGGGGGTGGGGGTAAGACTTGTGCTGAAAGGAGAAGAGGTTTCAAGGGGGGGTTTGTAGGAGGGGGATTTGGGGGGTGGGGGTAAGACTTGTGCTGGAAGGTGAAGAGGTTTCGAGGGGGAGGTTTGTAGAAGGGGGATTTGGGGGGTGGGGGTAAGACTCGTGCTGGGAGGGGAAGAGGATTAAGGATCATTGTAGCTTTAAATCCAGAGGGTAAGTATGGCTGCCAGAAAAATAGCGTCTTCAGAAGAGGGGTCGGCAATGGCGGCCTCCGGGTTTCTTTCTGCTGTTTTGGCCTAAAAACCTAAAAAAGAAAATTCCAATAATTATATCCTTCACAATCATCTGAAGAATGTGCAGAAATTTTACAGGTTGTTACATTTACAGTAACCTGACATTCCAGTCTGTGACATCTTCTGCAGGTTGATGAGCCACAAAGTGTTCAGAATGTTGGAAGGCGGATGTGTGCGCCGCGCCGTGTGTTTAGTATGACTGCCAACCTTGGCTCCCTCCATTCTGCACCGCTGCAGGTTCTGGAGGTTTAGAAAAAAATGATAAGAACTCATTACATCAACAAACATTACCGTACATCACCGTTCAACAACACCATACATCACCTTACCTCACCATACATTACCGAACAGTAGATCCGGAAAGTATTCACAGCGCTTCACTTTTTCCACATTTTGTTATGCTACAGCCTTATTCCAAAATTCATTATTTTTCTCAAAATTCTACAAACAATACCCCATAGTGACAAGGTAAAAGAAGTGTTTGAAATCTTTGCAAATGTATTTAAAATAAAAAAACAAACAAAAATCCCATGTACATAAGTATTCACAGCCTTTGCTCAATACTTTGGTGAAGCCTCTTAGGCACCAATTACAGCCTCAAGTCCTTTTGAGTATGATGCTACATGCTTGGCACACCTATTTTTGGTCAGTTTCTCCCATTCTTCTTTACAGGACCTCTCAAGCTCCATCAGGTCGGATGGGGAGCGTCAGCGTGCACAGCCATTTTCAGATCTCTCCAGAGATGTTCAATCGGGTTCAAGTCTGGGTTCTGGCTGGGCCACTCAAGGACATTCACAGAGTTGTCCCGTAGCCACTCCTTTGTTATCTTGGTTGTGTGCTTAGGGTTGTTGTCCAGTTGGAAGATGAACCTTCACCCCAGTCTGAGGTCGAGAGCACTCTGGAGCAGGTTTTCATGAAGGATATCTCTGTATATTGCTGCATTCATCTTTCTCTAGATCCTGACTAGTCTCCCAGTTCCTACCATTGAAAAACATCCCCACAGCATGATGCTGCCACGACCATGCTTCACTGTAGGGATAGTATTGGCCAAGTGATGAGCGGTGCCTGGTTTCCTCCAGACATGACTCTTGCCATTCAGGCCAAAGAGTTCAATCTTTGTTTCATCAGACCAGAGAATTTTGTTTCTCATGGTCCGAGAGTCCTTCAGGTGCATTTTGGCAAACTACAGGCGGGCTGCCATGTGCCTTTTACCGAGGAGTGGCTTCCGTCTGGCCACTCTACCATGATGATTGTGATTGGTGGAGTGCTGCAAAGATGGTTGTTCTTCTGGAAGGTTCTCCTCTCTTCACAGAGAAACGCTGGAGCTCCTGGAGTCCTGGTGGTCCCAAACTTCTTCCACTTACAGATTATGGAGGCCACTGTGCTCAGTGGGACCTTTAATGCTGCAAAAATGTTTCTGTACCCTTCCCCAGATCTGTGCCTCTATACAATCTTGTCTCGGAGGTCTACAGACAATTCCTTGGAGTTCATGACTTGGTTTGTGTTCTGACATGCACTTTTAACTGTGGGACCTTATATAGACAGGTGTGTGCTTTTCCAAATCATGTCCAATCAAGTGAATTTAGCGCAGGTGGAATCCAATCAAGTTGTAAAAACATCTCAAGGATGATCAGTGGAGACAGGATGTACCTGAGCTCAATTTTGATTGTCATGGCAAAGGCTGTGAATACTTATGTACATGGGATTTTTATCATTTATAATAAATTTGCAAAGATTTCAAACACACGTCTGTCACATTGTCATTATGGGGTATTGTTTGTAGAAGTGGAAAATAATTAATTGAATCCATTTTGGAATAAGGCTGTGAATACTTTCCAGATGCACTGTACAGCACATTTTAACACCATACATTACCTTATCTCACCATACATTACTGTAATCACCATACATTACCTTATCTCACCATACATTACAGTACATCACCATACATTACCGTAATCACCATACATTACCTTATCTCACCATACATTACAGTACATCACCATACATTACTGTACATCATTCCACATCACCATATATCACCGTACTTTACCATACATTACTGTACAACACCATACATTACCATACCTCATCATACATCACCGTACCTCACTATACATCACCATACCACACCATAAATCACCGTACCTCACTATACATCACCATACATGCATCCATTACACCAATGACATTATTCTGTAGAGCTGGGATATCATGATCTGCGTTTAGGGCCTAAAAGGGAAAGTAAGGTAGATGACATTGAATCAGATACATTTCTTGTCCACAATGCACTGCATCCATCAACCCATCACCTTCAGATACCATGGATCTCATCTGTGCTAAAGTACACTTACCTTTCTTTCTTTCCTTCCCTTCCCTATTTTCTTCTCTCCTTCCTCCCTTTCACCCTTCCTCCTTCCATCCTCCTTTCCTTCCTTACTTTCTTCATTATTTATTCTATTCTTTCCTTCCTTCCCTTCTTTCCTTCCTCCCTTCCTTCCTTCCTTCCTTCCTTCCTTCCTTCCTTCCTTCCTTCCTTCCTTCCTTCCTTCCTTCCTTCCTTTTTTCCTTCCTTCCTCCCTCCCTTCCTTCCTTCCTTCCTTCCTTCCTTCCTCTCTCCCTCCCCCCCATTCAACCTTTCTCTTTCTTATATCTTCCCTTATTCCCTTCCTTCCTTCCTTCCTTTCTTCCTTCCTTCCTTCCTTCCTTCCTTCCTTCCTTCCTTCCTTCCTTCCTTCCTTCCTTCCTTCCTTCCTTCCTTCCTCCTTTCCTTCCTTACTTTCCTAATGAATTCCTTCCTTCCTACCTCTCTCCCTCCCCACATTTTACCTACCTCCCTCCCTTCTTTCTCTCCTCTGTTTCTCACCCCTTCTTTGTTCTCCACTTCCTATTTTCTTCCTTCCTTCCTCCCTTTCCTCCCCTTCCTTCGATCCTTCCTTCCTTCGATCCTTCCTTCCTTCCTTCCTTCCTTCCTTACTTCCTCTCTCCCTTCCTTCCCCTCTCCCTTCTATTTTTGTGTTTTTTCTTCTTTTTTTTCTCTCTGCTCACAGGGAAGAAAATGAGGGGAAAGCAATTAAAACCCAGCAGAGGTTCTAACTCTTCCACACTCTATACAAAACATTAAAAAAAAAAAAAAGTTAGAATAGCATGAAATTGGGATCTCTAAAGCCAAAACTTTTTTTTTTTCAGTTTTGGAAATAAAGACTTCCCGGACCGACATCTTTACAGAGTGACCGCAATCATCCGATGAGCAAATTCATATCACCCAATCACGGAGCTCACACTCCATGACGTATGTATTCTTTGTGTGTTTCCTGTATATTTTCCTTTTGCCTTTACCCATTCCCATCTCCTTCTCTTTCTCCATACATTCGGTAGAGAGAAGTGACGACGATCACATTTCTCAGCTGTTCGCACTCATTGGCGTATTTCTAACACACAGCAGCTTGAACCGGAATTATTTTTTGGCAGAAATTTTTGACTTTTTTTTCTTTTTGCAATGTTTTGTAATGTTTAGGAACATTATTTATTGACCCCCAGCAGACCGATATTTCAGTATTTTTTTCTCTGCACTGTCACTTTAAGATTCTGTTTTTCTGGTTCTGCAGGGCTGCAGAGATGGCCAATTATTCTTTTTTTCTGCTAGGCATGAGTCACGTTGCTGTTACTTTTAATAGATATGTAATAATCTATTATGATGGAAAACATTGCTCCAGAAATCAGTACAGGCAGCGCGATGACACAGTTGCTGAACTCGAACGCACACTGATAGCAAGCTGTATAAGAGTTTAAATAAATAAGAACTCAGCACAATGCGAAATACAGTATCTCACAAAAGTGAGTACACCCCTCACATTTTTTGTAAATATTTTATTCTATCTTTTCATGTGACAACACTGAAGAAATGACACTTTGCTACAATGTAAAGTAGTGAGTGTACAGCTTGAATAACAGTGTAAATTTGCTGTCCCCTCAAAATAACTCAACACACAGCCATTAATGTCTAAACCGCTGGCAACAAAAGTCAGTACACCCCTAAGTGAAAATGTGCAAATTAGGGGCCCAATTAGCCATTTTCCCTCCCCGGTGTCATGTGACCCGTTAGTGTTACAAGGTCTCAGGTGTGAATGGGGATCAGGTGTGTTAAACTTGGTGTTATCGCTCTCACTCTCTCATACTGGTCACTGGAAGTTTAACATGGCATCTCATGGCAAAGAACTCTCTGAGGATCTGAAAAAAGAATTGTTGCTCTACATACAGATGGCCTAGGGTATAAGAAGGTTGGCAAGACCTTGAAACTGAGCTGCAGCACGGTGGCCAAGACCATACAGCAGTTTTACAGGACAGGTTCTACTCAGAACAGGACTCACCATGGTCAACCAAAGAAGTAGGGTGTACGTGCTCAGCGTCATATCCAGAGGTTGTCTTTGGGAAATAGACGTATGAGTGCTGCCAGCATTGCTGCAGAGGTTGAAGGGGTGGGGGGTCAGCCTGTCAGTGCTCAGACCATACGCCGCACACTGCATCAAATTGGTCTGCATGGCTGTCATCCCAGAAGGAAGCCTCTTCTAAAGATGATGCAAAATAAAGCCTTACAGTTTGCTGAAGACAAGCAGACTAAGAACATGGATTACTGGAACCATGTCCTGTGGTCTGATGAGACGAAGAGAAAATTATTTAGTTCAGATGGTGTCAGGCGTGTGTGGCAAAGACAAGTGTGTCTTGCCTACAGTCAAGCATGGTGGTGGGAGTGTCATGGTCTGGGGCTGCATGAGTGCTGCCGGCACTGGGGAACTACAGATCATTGAGGGAATCATGAATGTCAACATGTACTGTGACATACTGAAGCAGAGCATGATCCCCTCCCTTCAGAGGCTGGGCCGCAGGGCAGTATTCCAACATGATAACGACCCCAAACACACTTCCAAGATGACCACTGCCTTGCTAAAGAAGCTGAGGGTAAAGGTGATGGACTGGCCAAGCATGTCTCCAGACCTAAACCCTATTGATCATCTGTGGGGCATCCTCAAATGGAAGGTGGAGGAGCACAAGGTCTCTAACATCCACCAGCTCCGTGATATCATCATGGAGGAGTGGAAGAGGACTCTAGCGGCAACCTGTGATGCTCTGGTGAACTCCATGCCCAAGAGGGTTAAGGCAGTGCTGGAAAATAATGGTGGCCACACAAAATATTGAAACTTTGGGCCCAATTTGGACATTTTCACTTAGGGGTGTACTCACTTTTGTTGCCAGCGGTTTAGACATTAATGGCTGTGTGTTGAGTTTTTTTGAGGGGACAGCAAATTTACACTGTTATACAAGCTGTACACTCACTACTTTACATTGTAACAAAGTGTCATTTCTTCAGTGTTGTCACATGAAAAGAGAATAAAATCTGTATATAGGTTGTGTCCCTGAAGAGTTCTGTTGATCCAGTGGGCATACCATAAGAACCCTTACCCCATCCAAGTTTAATTCCCCTAAAAAAAAAGAACAAACACAGCTGAAAGGACTTCTTCTTGTCTCAGGAATGATTGAGAAATTCATGTGCCTGGCTGTGCAGGGTGGGAGATACCCATATTCATCAGCGGCCCCTATGGGGGTAGTGCTACATATACATATAGTATATATCATTCAGATTTTAAATGTTGTGTATGATACTAATTGTGACCATGTTGAGGTGGTTCTGCAGGACCCTAACTTTTTATAATGGAGATTAAAAATGTTCTCATTGTGTTGCCTCACTTCCAGCCCTTAAAGTCCTTACTTTGGAAATGTTTTTTCCTTTTTGTTGCTTCAAGTATATTTTTGGGATGTGGCATCGTACGCTCCTCCCCGAGATATGGTGTTATATTTTTTGTTTAAAAGGGCTTCTAACTCTGACTAAAGCCCCGTACACATGGGCCGACATTCGGGCCATGTGTATGTTTGTCTGTCGGACGTGCATGCTGGAAAACCAGCATCCGACCGACTCCCGATAAGCGCTCTAAGCCCCCATACACATTTACATTTTCTGCAGCTTTTTGTCTTCAGATTTATCAAAACCATATAATATGAGGTCAAACCTTAAGAGTTTCAATTTGTATGCAATCAGGCCGGCCCTTGCCCTACATGGTTTTAGTAAATCTGAAGACAAAAATCTGCAGAAAATTGAATAGTGTGTATGGGGCTTTAGCCAATGGCAGAGCTCGCTGAGTGTTCTAGCGGGGGTCGGGGGGCGTCCCTCTGCCAGAACACAACAGCGGAGCTGACAGGTTTTTTTCCATTTAACCCTGCAAGAAAATGAATATTGTGTACCCGGCTTTACTCAACCCCCAAAAAAGGTTTGGGCTTCAGATACACTGGGTGACACTTCTTGCAGTCTTCTTGGGGGTCCCTTTAATCACTTGGGTTCTGGGGACTGGTAATACAATTTGTTTCTTATCCTAATGCCTCTTTAACCCTCTCCCACCCAGCCCCAGAGTTCCTTTAACCACTTCCCGCCCGCGCTATAGCCAAAAGACAGCTACAGGTGGGCTTACTTTGCCAGAACGGCATACATGGATGTCCTCCCGTGATCACGCTGCCCGTATGCCCCCTGTGGCGCTCTGTGATCGCTGAATCCTTCAAACTCAGCTGATCACAGGGCCAATCAAAGGGCCAATCACAGCTGCCCTTTACCACGTGATCAGCTGTGTCCAATGACAGCTGATCACAATGTAAACACAAGCCAGTTACCGCATTTTCTTTCCTCACGCTGACAGGGCCTGGTATGGATTTTGAGGGGACCCCACGCCATTTTCTTTTCTTAATTCTGTCGTAGGGTTCCCCTTAACCACTTCAATACCGGGCACTTTCACCCCCTTCCTGCCCAGACCAATCTTCAGCTTTCAGTGCTCAGCCTCTCACACTTTGAATGACAATTACTCATGCAACACTGTACCCAAACAAAATAGTTATCATTTTTTTCACACACATAGAGCTTTCTTTTGATGGTATTTAATCACCACTGGGTTTTTCTTTTTTTTTGCGATCTAAGTAAAAAGATTGTGAAAATGTTGAGAAAAAAACCCACTCTTTTTTAGTTTCTATTGTATAATTTTGCATAAAAAGGAATTTTTGTTCAGACGTTTGGGCCAAAATTTATACTGCTACATATCTTTGGTAAAAAAACAAACAAATTGGTGGATATTATTTAGTCTATGTGAAAGTTAGAGAGTCTACAAGCTATGGTGCAAATCATAAAAAATGTATCATTCCTGATGTACTGATAGCTTATCTAATTTCTTGAGGCCCTAAAATGTCAGGACAGTACAAATACCCCCCAAGTAGACAGTCCAAGGTATTTAGTAAGAGCCATGGTGAGTTTTTTGAAGTTGTAATTTTTTCCCACAATTTTTGGGAAAATTAGGAAATGTATTTCTCACACACAGCATATGCATACTATCAATTACACCCCAAAATAAAATCTACTACTCCTCCTGAGTATGGCGATACCACATGTGTGGGACTTTTTCACAGCCTGGCCACATACAGAGGCCCAACATGCAGGGAGTACCATCAGGCATTCTAGGAGCATAAATTACACCTGTCCTTTAATTCCATTTTATTATTCTTTTTAATTTTTTCTTGGGGGGGGGTTATAACTATTTATTATAGAGTGTAGGGTGGGAATATGGTGCATGGGTGCAATACTCTTTTGCTTGGTGCACTCTAAACCGTTTTGTTATAGTTTTTTTTTTTTAATATTATTATTATTATTATACAGGATTTATATAGCGCCAACAGTTTATGCAGCGCTTTACATAAAAAAGAGACAATACAGTTACAATACAATAAAGTACAAGAAGATTAAGAGGTCACTGCTCAGAAGAGCTTACAATCTAATAGGGTGGGGCATGTGGTACAAAAGATTGTAACTGTGGGGAATGAGCTAATGGAAGTGGTAAAAGATTAGTTAGAGACGTGATAGGCTTTCCTGAAGAGATGAGTTTTCAGGGATCGCCTGAAGGTAGCAAAAGTAGGGGATAGCTGGACCAGTGGAGGTAGAGAGTTCCAGAGGATGGGAGAGGCTCTGGGGAAATCCTGGAGACGAGCATGGGAGGAGGAGATGAGAGAGCTTGAAAGTAGGAGGTCTTGAGAAGAGCGGAGAGGACGATTTGGGTGATATTTGGAGACAAGATTGGTGATGTAGCTCGGGGCAGAGTTGTGAATGGCTTTGTATGTTGTGGTTAATATTTTGAATTTAATTCACTGGGTGATTGGGAGCCAGTGTAGGGATTGGAGGAGAGGGTTGGCAGACACTGAGCGGTTGGTAAGGTGGATAAGTCTGGCAGCAGCATTAATGATAGACTGAAGAGGGGAGGAGCCTATGGAGAGGTAGGCCAATGAGAAGGGAGTTGCAATAGTCAAGGCGAGATATAACAAGGGAGTGAATGAGGAGCTTGGTGGTTTCATTTGTTAAAAAGGGGCGAATTTTAGAGCTGTTACTGAGGTGAATGCTACAACGATTGGATTTGGGGCTGAAATGACAAGTCAGAGTCTAGGATTACATCTAGTACCCTGGCGTGAGGGGAGGGACTGATAGTTGCATTGTTGATTTTGATGGAAAAGTCATGGAGGGGGCACGGGTGGGGGGGCAATATTAATAGCTCTGTTTTAGAGAGATTTAGTTTAAGGAAGTGGTGCGACATCCATGCTGATATGTCAGTTAGTAAGTTAGTAATGAGGGAGGAGACCGAAGGAGTGAGGTGAGGAGTAGACAGATAGATTTGGGTGTCATCAGCGTATAAGTGGTATTGGAAGCCGTGGGTAGTTATCAAGTGACCAAGGGAGGAAGTGTAGATAGAGAAGAGAAGGGGTCCAAGAACAGAGCCT
This sequence comes from Aquarana catesbeiana, assembly GCF_042186555.1. Taxonomy (NCBI): domain Eukaryota; kingdom Metazoa; phylum Chordata; class Amphibia; order Anura; family Ranidae; genus Aquarana; species Aquarana catesbeiana. The sequence goes on from NC_133328.1 coordinate 18,997,065, forward strand.
TGGGGGACCCCCACAGAAAGGGGTAATGGAGAGGAGGAGACAGAGTTGTAGGTGACACTGTAGGAGCGCTGTGATAGATAGGCAGAGAACCAGGATAAAGCAGAATCTCAGAGGCCAAGGGAATGTAGTTCCGCAGAGAGGTCAAGTAGGTCAAGAGGTCAAGTAGTAGGAGTATGGAGTACTGGCTGTTGGTTTTAGCAGTAAATCGTTAGTGAGTTTTAGTAAGGCAGTTTCCGTGGAGTGCTGCGATTGAAAGCCAGACTGTAATGGGTCAAGAAGGTTATTTTCACTGAGGTAGGAGCTAAGGCAGTTGTACACGGATGTGAGTGAGGGAGCATAGGATAGAAGAAAAGGGGAACCGTAGTAGTTGTTAGAGAGCAGGATCCAAGGGACAATTGGTTAGGTGGACATCTGAGAAAGGTTTTGTAACCTCTTCAGTAGTAGCCAATTCAAAAGAGGAGAGTGTTGAATGTGCTGTTACTGCAGCAGCCACCATTGATCAGCCACGATATTTGTTTAACCCCTGAACTGCTGGATATACTTTCATGGACTAACTGCCTACCCAGTTAACATCCCGACTATTGTGTGCACTCACATATTTTTGCTTACAGTTACCATCACCTTTTCTTGAATGTGCTGTTAGGCAAGGTATGTACGCACAGTGGAGATGTCCTCATGAATTGCATCAATCTTGTCTTTGAAGTGATTGGCAATCTCTTGGGCAGTGAGTGAGTTAGAAGAACCGACAGGGACTGGATGATAGAGTGTTAATAAGAGAAACAAAGTAGGCTTGTTTGGCAGCATGGAGGCAGGAATTGTATTTTAGAAGGGCAGATTTATATAGGGTGAAGTCTTGCAGGCATATGGTTTTACGCCACAGTCGTTCAAGAGCACGGCAATGTCTCTTGAGATTTCTAGTGTTGTCCGTTTGCTAGGGTTGTAACGGTCAGGGTCTGATTCTGCGTGTGTTTAGAGGAGCAAGTGTATCTAGTGATGATGGGAGTGAACTGTTGTAGACAGAAGTGGCCAGGTCAGGACAGGACAGGGGAGAGATTATGTCATATAGGTGGTCAGTAGCAGAATAGAGAAGGGAAGGGTTAAAGTGGCGAAGGTTCCTACAAGTAATTGTTTGCTGCTTTGAGGGATGGGTGGTTGGAGGCAAGGATACAATGAAACTAATGAGGTTGTGATCAGAGAGAGGAAAGGGGGTGTTTGTGAGGTTGCCAGGGTTGCAGAGATGGGAGAATACAAGGTCAAGGGTATTACCATTGGAGTGAGTGGAAGTATGTGTCCATTGTGTTAGGTCAAAGGATGAGGTTAAGTCGAGAAGTTTAGCTGTAGTTGGGCTGTTAACATTGACAGGAATGTTGAAGTCACCAAGAATGATCATGGGTATTTCAGAGGAGAGAAAGTAGAGTAGCCAGGCAGCAAAGTCATCAAGAAAGCGTGATACCGGTCCAGGAGGCCGATAAATTGCTGCAATCCTCAGAGGAATAGGAGAAAACAGACCAATACAGTGCATCTCGAAAGAAGAGAGGGATAGAGAGGGAGGGTTAGGAAGGACTTGGAACGTGCATTGTGGGGATAGAAGGGATCCAACTCTACCTCTTTTCTGTCTGTTGGGTCTGGGGGAGTGAGTCCAAAGGAGACCACCATGGGAGAGGGCAGCAGGAGAAGCTAAGTCCAAATTTTGAAGCCAGGTTTTGGTTATGGCGAGTATGTTAAAGCCATGAGAGGTAAAGGGGTCATGTACAGATGTTAGCTTGTTACAGATGGAGTGGGCGTTCCAAAGGGCGCATGAGATTGGTGGGCTGCTTTGAGGAAGCAGGGGGATTGAAATTAAACTGAGTGTAATGCGGTGGTTGCCAGAGAGGGAGGGGTATTGGATATGTGGCTTGCAGCTGGAAAACGGCAGACCAGGATTAGGAGAAATGTCACCTGAGACTAGGAGAAGGAGGAGGGCGAGGAAGGCAGGATGGGAGTGGGATGTGCATGAGCGCACGTGTCTAGTGGCCCTGGTGTTTATGCCAGCATGTGGGTGCAGCAAATGCAGGAGATGATGAGTGCAGTAGTAGGGAGAGGGTAGGAGTGAGGGTGATATGTGTATGCTGCAGGGTAGAGAGGAGGGGTAGAGTAAGGATAATTTCAGGATAGAAGACACTGATGTGAGAAGGAAGAGAATGAGAAGCATGTTAGTGGATAGAGTGGGAATCTGAATTGATATAAAATAAATGTCAAATGCTGGTTAGCTTGCTGTCTTGCAGAGTGGAGCAGAGTTCTTGTTGTATCTTCATCCAGCTTTAGTTATCCTGCTTTTGTTAAACTGTGGCGGTGAAACCGCGCATCACTCGTGACAGAGCCACTCAGTAAAGAGCCATAGTGTCTGCGTCTTGCCCCTGTCTGTGCCACCCCATAGGCTGCTTTAAATTTATAGGGAGACTGAGCAGGCATGCATTTCTCTATTGGTTGTAAAGGTAAAAGTTTTTTCACCTTAATGCATTCTATGCATTAAGGTGAAAAAACATCCGACAATACCGCCGCCCCCAGCCCCCCGGTTCCTCGAAAGTCCCGAGCTCGCTCCCAACATCCTCTTCGCTGCTCAGCCTGGCTGCTGATTGGTTACAGTGGATGGATTGAAAGCAGCGCAGCCATTGGCTTGCGCTGCTGTCAATCACATCCAATGATGCGGCGCCCGGGGGGCGGGGCTGAGTGATACAGTCAGCGGCTTTAGCCGCCGGCTGTATCACGGGAGCGCGCCCGCAAGCACTCCACACCATGCGAGGGAGCTCGCATTAAGGTGTTGAGTCTTTGCGGGGAGGAGCTGAAACAGCTGCCGAGGGACCCCAGAAGACCAGGTTCAGGGCCACTCTGTGCAAAACGAGCTGCACAGTGGAGGTAAGTATAACATGTTTGTTATTAAAAAAAAAATACCTTTACAACCCCTTTAAATTATTTTGAGGGGACAGCAAATTTACACTGTTATACAAGCTGTACACTCACTACTTTACATTGTAACAAAGTGTTATACCTGAAGAGTTCCACATGTACTGTCACTTTAAGGCTGGCTCCACCCAGGAGTGATGACAAGGGTCAAGGGGTATAGTAACCATCTTAGAGCACATGTAAGGAAGCACAATAAAGCCCCTTTCACACTGGGGCAGGGGCGGCGGCGGCGGTAAAGCGCCGCTATTTTTAGCAGCGCTTTACCATCGTATTTGCGGAGGTATTCGGCCGCTAGCAGGGGTTAAAACCACCACTGCCCATTCATTTCAATGGGCAAGAGCGGTGGAGGAGCGGTATACACACAGCTCCTTCACCGCTCCAAAGATGCTGCTAGCAGGACTTTTTTTCCCATCCTGCCAGCGCACCGCTCCAATTCGAAAGCCCTCGGGGCTTTCACACTGAAGAGACAGGAGCGGCTCTTTCAGGGCGCTTTGCAGGCGCTATTTTTAGTGCTGTAGAGCCTGCAAAGTGCCCCAGTGTGAAAGGGGTCGAAGATATGCCTGTCTTGAGATGCATGTTGGAGTGTACAGTGAGTACTGAAATAAACATCAGTTGTTCCAAACCAGAGTCTTGTGTCTCTCACGACTCAGAGAATATAACAGTGGCGACGAGGATGGGATTTACAAAGTGTATATCAGCCTGAGAGAGAGACAAAGGCAGTGTGGACTGTCACCTGGGTAAAACCACTCACAGAGCCCAGCAGGAAAATGTCATTGATCGGGACATTAAGTGAATTTGATGGAGAACAGACATCCTGGAGTTCCTGGGTTGAGAGACTGGAGCAGTATTTTAGTGCAAATGCCATCCCAGGCGACAGGCAAGTAGCAGTATTTCTGACAGTGGTTGGTGCTAAGACATATGACTCTCTTAGGGATCGCCTTTCCCCTGTAAAACCAGCAACTAAGACATTGGCAGAGCTCCTGACACTGTTAGAGGATCACTTCCAGCCTAAACCACTAGAGATTGCAGAAAGATTCCAGTTTTATCAGCGGCAGCAGCAGCCAGGTGAAGAAATTAAGGCTTATGTGCTCGCCCTTCGCAGACTAGCCTCTACCCAGGGGCGGACTGACCATTCGGTCACTCGGTCGCCGACCGAGGGCCCGACGTCAGGAGGGGCCCCATGAGCGGCTCAGTCAGTAGTGGAAAAAAGCCGCCCGCTGCACCGCACGAAAACCCCGTCCTCCTGCATTATTTCAGCTCCCAGCACCGCAGCCAGCCCGCTGCCGAGCAGACCTCGGCTTAGGCTGAGAGAGGCTCTGTCAGCAGGGAGGGGCGGGGCAGGGAGCTCCACTGACGCTCTGACCCTGCCCTGCCCCGCCCCTCCTCATGTAGTCTGAGTGTGTTCCTAATTAGAGCGTCTCTCCTGCACTTGTGAGAGCTCCGCTCTGGACCACAAAGATCACCGCCCCTACCGACGAAAGCCCCGCCCCCTACCGACGAAAGCCCCGCCCCCTACCGGCGAAAGCCCCGCCCCTACCGACGAAAGCTCCGCCCCTACCGACGAAAGCTCCGCCCCTGGACCTCTGAGAGCGGGAGGTGAGCCCGACTGGTCAGGTAGGTCCTTCTGCCTACATTATATACACGGCCTGTAGACCCCTTTTTTCCCTAAACCATCCCTGGAAATGTTGTTTACCCCCCTGTATAGCTGTGCATTGCTGAAAGTTTAAATTTTAAAACTGGCTACCTGGTCATCTCCTGTAGTCGCATCCCCAGTCTCTGGTCATTTCTTGTAGTCGCATCCCCAGTCTCTGGTCATCTCCTGTAGTCACATTCGCAATCTGGTTATCTCCTGTAGTCGCATCCCCAGTCTCTGGTCATCTCCTATAGTCGCATTCGCAGTCTGGTCATTTCCTGTAGTTGCATTCGCAGTCTCTGGTTATCTCCTGTAGTCGCATCCCCAGTCTCTCGTCATTTCCTGTAGTCGCATTCGCAGTCTGGTTATTTCCTGTAGACGCATTCGCAGTCTCTGGTTATCTCCTGTAGTCGCATCCCCAGTCTCTGGTTATTTCCTGTAGTCACATTCGCAGTCTGGTTATTTCCTGTAGTCGCATTCGCAGTCTCTGGTTATCTCCTGTAGTCGCATCCCCAGTCTCTGGTTATTTCCTGTAGTCGCATTCGCAGTCTTTGGTTATTTCCTGTTGTCGCATCCCCAGTCTCTGGTTATTTCCTGTAGTCGCATTCGCAGTCTGGTTATTTCCTGTAGTCACATTCGCAGTCTGGTTATTTCCTGTAGTCGCATTTGCAGTCTCTGGTCATCTCCTGTAGTCGCATCCCCAGTCTCTGGTCATCTCCTGCAGTCGCATTCACAGTCTGGTTATCTCCTGTAGTCGCATTCGCAGTCTCTGGTTATCTCCTGTAGTCGCATCCCCAGTCTCTGGTTATTTCCTGTAGTCGCATTCGCAGTCTTTGGTTATTTCCTGTTGTCGCATCCCCAGTCTCTGGTTATTTCCTGTTGTCGCATCCCCAGTCTCTGGTTATTTCCTGTAGTCGCATCCCCAGTCTCTGGTTATTTCCTGTAGTCGCATTCGCAGTCTTTGGTTATTTCCTGTTGTCGCATCCCCAGTCTCTGGTCATCTCCTGTAGTCGCATTCGCAGTCTGGTTATCTCCTGTAGTCGCATCCCCAGTCTCTGGTCATCTCCTGTAGTCGCATTTGCAGTCTCTGGTTATCTCCTGTAGTCGCATTCGCAGTCTCTGGTTATCTCCTGTAGTCGCATCCCCAGTCTCTGGTTATTTCCTGTAGTCACATTCGCAGTCTGGTTATTTCCTGTAGTCGCATTCGCAGTCTCTGGTTATCTCCTGTAGTCGCATCCCCAGTCTCTGGTTATTTCCTGTAGTCGCATTCGCAGTCTGGTTATTTCCTATAGTCGCATTCACAGTCTCTGGTTATTTCCTGTAGTCGCATCCCCAGTCTCTGGTCATCTCCTGCAGTCGCATTCGCAGTCTCTGGTTATTTCCTGTAGTCGCATTCGCAGTCTCTGGTCATCTCCTCTAGTCGCATTCGCAGTCTCTGGTTATCTCCTGTAGTCGCATTCGCAGTCTCTGGTTATCTCCTGTAGTCGCATTCGCAGTCTGGTTATTTCCTGTAGTCGCATTCGCAGTCTCTGGTTATTTCCTGTAGTCGCATTCGCAGTCTGGTTATTTCCGGTAGTCGCATTCGTAGTCTCTGGTTGTCTCCTGTAGTCGCATCCCCAGTCTCTGGTTATTTCCTGTAGTCCCATTCACAGTCTTTGGTCATCTCCTGTAGTTTCATCCGTAGTCTCTGGTTATCTCCTGTAGTCATTTATGATATCTATGGCTATGCATATTTCTTGAATCCATATTGAGCACTATATTTGATTGGCTGTTTGCTTCTGCTTAGGCCTGGCAAACACGCACAATCGCATATGATGCTGACTCCATCATCATGTGCGTGATTGTGATTGTGCGTGTGTGCCAAGCAGAAGCAGCCAATCAAATATAGTGCTCAATATGGATTAAATAAATAGTGGGAAGATTGTTCCTTCCATTGGTGGTCAGTGGGAAGAATGTTCCTTACATTGGTGGTCAGTGAGAAGAATGTTCCTTACATTGGTGGTCAGTGAGAAGATTGTTCCTTCCATTGGTGGTCAGTGAGAAGAATGTTCCTTACATTGGTGATCAGTGAGAAGATTGTTCCTTACATTGGTGGTCAGTGAGAAGTAAGTTCCTTACATTGGTGGTCAGTGAAAAGAATGTTCCTTACATTGGTGATCAGTGAGAAGAATGTTCCTTACATTGGTGGTCAGTGAGAAGTATGTTCCTTACATTGGTAGTCAGTGGGAAGAATGTTCCTTCCATTGGTGGTCAGTGAGAAGAATGTTCCTTACATTGGTGGTCAGTGAGAAGAATGTTCCTTACATTGGTAGTCAGTGGGAAGAATGTTTCTATACATTGGTGGTCAGTGAGAAGAATGTTCCTTACATTGGTGGTCAGTGAGAAGAATGTTCCTTACATTGGTGATCAGTGAAAAGAATGTTCCTTCCATTGGTGGTCAGTGAGAAGAATGTTCCTTACATTGGTGGTCAGTGAGAAGAATGTTCCTTACATTGGTGATCAGTGAGAAGTATGTTCCTTACATTGGTGGTCAGTGGGAAGAATGTTCCTTACATTGGTGATCAGTGAGAAGAATGTTCCTTCCATTGGTGGTCAGTGAGAAGTATGTTCCTTACATTGGTGGTCAGTGAGAAGAATGTTCCTTCCATTGGTGGTCAGTGAGAAGAATGTTCCTTACATTGGTGGTCAGTGAGAAGAATGTTCCTTACATTGGTGATCAGTGAGAAGAATGTCCCTTACATTGGTGATCAGTGAGAAGAATGTTCCTTACATTGGTGATCAGTGAGAAGAATGTTCCTTACATTGGTGATCAGTGAGAAGAATGTCCCTTACATTGGTGGTCAGTGGGAAGAATGTTCCTTACATTGGTGATCAGTGAGAAGAATGTTCCTTACATTGGTGATCAGTGAGAAGAATGTTCCTTACATTGGTGATCAGTGAGAAGAATGTTCCTTACATTGGTGATCAGTGAGAAGAATGTTCCTTACATTGGTGATCAGTGAGAAGAATGTTCCTTACATTGGTGATCAGTGAGAAGAATGTCCCTTACATTGGTGGTCAGTGGGAAGAATGTTCCTTACATTGGTGATCAGTGAGAAGAATGTTCCTTACATTGGTGATCAGTGAGAAGAATGTTCCTTACATTGGTGATCAGTGAGAAGAATGTTCCTTACATTGGTGATCAGTGAGAAGAATGTTCCTTACATTGGTGATCAGTGAGAAGAATGTTCCTTACATTGGTGATCAGTGAGAAGAATGTTCCTTACATTGGTTATCAGTGGGAAGAATGTTCCTTACATTGGTGATCAGTGAGAAGAATGTTCCTTACATTGGTGATCAGTGAGAAGAATGTTCCTTACATTGGTGATCAGTGAGAAGAATGTTCCTTACATTGGTGATCAGTGAAAATTATATAAAGTTAAGAAAAATAATTAAAAAAAAATGTAAAGCACCCCCATGATCCCAGCACATGCTCTATATGAAAAGCTTTATGTAGGATGAGCACATGTATGTAAACATGTGTCTATAGACGCAAATGCTGGACACGGGAGCCCACCTGCAAGGTAACCCCCCCCCCCCCGGGAGAGTGCTTCTCCTAGGGAGTTATCTGATGTGGGGAGGAGCCGCGAGAGCCACCCCCAGATGTCGAGGTTCGGGGCCACTCTGTGCGAAACGAGCTGCACAGTGAAGGTAAGTATGATATGTTTGTTATTTAAAAAAACCAAAAAAAAAACCGAGCCTTTACAATCACTTTAATTTTGGTAAGGTACCATTGTTGCACTTTCTTTAATGTAATTCTGTGACGAACGCATGTAGTGTGGGCAGTGCAAAATGTAGGTGCGGATTTGTGTGGGTGTGGCTTGAGTGTGGGTGGGAACACATGAGCGGGGACAGGGGGCCCCAGGATCTCCTATTGCCCGGGGGCCCCATGAGTTGTCAGTCCGCCCCTGCCTCTACCTGTTCTTTTGGGGAGTACTTACCTACTGCACTGAGAGATAAGTTTGTCATGGGATTGAACAGTGAGTCTAGCCAAAAGAGACTGTTAACAGAGAAAGACCTTACCCTTACAAAAGCAATTGAGATGACTTCAGTGATGGAAATGGCTGTGAAAGATACAGAGGAATTGAACCCCCAGGGCAGAGGGGAAGAGGTGAAACAGGACGTTTTCAGAACAGCAGTCAAGCCAACTGCCGTAAACTGGAAATACAGACCCCTATCAAGCCAGGAGTCAGCTTGCTACCGTTGTGGGAATACAGACCATGACCACAAAGTCTGCCGGTTTAAGGATCAGACCTGTCATAATTGCGGTAAGACAGGCCATCTTAAACAAGTGTGCCGTAGCAAGAAGGTGCAAGATAAACAACCTCTGAACCCCAAGACAAAGACATATATGGTGGGAAGATATACATCATCATCTGAGTCAGAGGATGAGGAAGTGCTCCACAGATTAGACATACATCATATGCATTCAACACCCTTCGCAATGACTGTAGAGGTAATCGTTGAGGGAAAGAAACTCAAAATGGATGTAGACACAGGAGCAGCAGTTTCAGTTATCACCCAGAAACAATGGACAACTTCAGACCCGAACAACTGTCCGCCCAACATCAATCAAACTGCAGACATACTCAAAACAGATACTCCACCCACTGGGTTACGCGAAAGTATAGGTATTGTACAAGGGTCAGACAAAGAGACTGCCATGACTGTTGTATAACAGATGTGTTTAACTCCCCCATAAACTATACTACCCCACTTTTAACCGTATTCATTAACCGAGACCACACCGTACTCTTGGGGTAACAAAGGCCGTAGCAGCCTACTTTATTTAACAAATATAATGACTCAAATATCAAAATATAAAAACGTATAAATGGAAAAACATATCTGTTATAAAAACCTTTTGAAATCTAACGTTGGTCTGAGCAGGAACTCAATAAACCTCTGTGTTAATAAACCTTCTTGCACTGCAGTCCCTCTCAAATGTATTATCCCTGCCTCAAGCCGACAAGCTGGCTCAAAGACTACCCCTGACCGCAGTGCCCCATTATCCCTTCCCGGCTAACCTCCGTCAACCGGGAACCACCATCAGGACCCCTCCAACGATAGTCCCGATGTCATCCTTCTGATATCTTCTTTTCCTGCCCAGACCAACGTCCGCCACAGCAAACAAGGGTAATTCCCTTACCCTTGGATGCCCCTCCACACCCGAAGTGCTCGTTGTATACCGTCTTGAAGGCCCAAAGCCCACATGTCTATGCCTACCTCGTTTAAATGAACCCCATTCTTTTTTAAATATCTCCAGGTCTCAAATTCCAACTCTAGATGACGTATTGCCAACCCTCCCTTCCGTACCATGAATTTGGTCACCTCCCTATTAATCTTCCTCCTGGCTCTATTAATACCTTCCACTGATCTGGCCATTCTCCATGTAGTACGCGCCACTATATCTGACCATACTACGATCATATCAGGAAATTGTTCCATCAAGCGGTCAATATCTGATTTGATGTCTCGTGTAATGTCTAACATGGACCTAATCCCCAAATCATTGCCGCCCACATGTAGTACTAACACATCAGGCGGTCTGTCCCTAGCTGCATAACGCTGCACCTCAGGAACCAACCGTCCCCATAACATTCCCGGGACTCCAAACCATTTTATGTGGGCTTCCTTTCTGTCAAAACCTAACTGCCTACCATCGTACCTCACGTCCCCTCTCCGTGCCCCCCAGCAGATATAGGAATGGCCCATGATCCAGACCATCCCGGTCGCCGAACCTGAAATTAAAAGAGGAAAAAACAACATACACTATAACATGACCATCATTTTCAAAAATCATACCCGGGCAGACTGAAGAGTCCTGCCCACTTGATTACCTCACAAACCTACTACCAGGTGGGGCCTAACGTAAGACCTGAACCTGTTGGACTCCCACCGCCCAATCCGTTTCACTGCCTCCATATCCATCCCCTTGCCTCGCTGCTTCCGTTGCAGCTCCTATCCTGAATGAGTGGGATGAAAAAGCTTTGCCCTCCAAACCCAACCGCTCCAGGCATTTTCTAAATATAGCCCCAAACTGAAAACGTGACAACGGCGTTCCATCCTCGTGTACCAAAAACGCGCCTAGCCCCACCGGGCGAACCTGCATAAAAACCCTTACCGCTTCCAGTGGGCATAAAGGCGAACCCGGAATTGGAAACACCTGTACCAGCTTCCCCCTGCCCTCCTGATCTGTTTTTGATTTTTTTAACCACAAGGACAGCCTTCCCCTACTGCACTCCACTTCCTGGCTTCCAATTCCCCCCTGACCAGTTCCCCAATCCTGAATGCCCCAAAAAACGCCAACAGAAACGCTACTGTAAACAATTTTATCTCGAATTCCGATGCACACACCTCCCTCAATTTAGCTATTATACCCTCGAGAATTTCGAATGTCACGGGCTTCCTGGTATCCTTCCGAACCACCGATCGCCTGTAACCTTTTACGGCCTGTCGCACCCAGAAATCTTTTGTAAAATCAGGCCGCCCCTGTAATTTGAACAGGAAGGCTAGACCTGACAGTTGTGCATTCACTACCGATGCAGACACCCCCTCTTCCATTTTCCTGGCTACGTAATATAAAACGAGCAAACGTCCTGCTCGCCCCTTCGGCTCTTCGCCCACCTCTTGCACAAACGCCAACCACTCCTTCCAAACCCTCTTGTACGCTGACCACGTAGACCCACTTACCGACCGCTTTATCCATCCCGTGATGATTCCAATGCAATCCCCCACAACCATTCTGGACAAGGCACTCCTTGTTGCTCCGCCTCCGGCGCCAACTGTCGGAACCTGTCCCACTGGAAGCGAGATAATGCATCAGCTATCACATTCTCCACTCCTGGCAGGTGTACAGCGTGAATGAAAACATTCAGTTGTAAACATCTCAGCACCAAATGTTGAAGTAATCTAATAACCGGCGGAGAAGACGCCGTGTTCTTATTGATTACCTGCACCACCCCCAAATTGTCCCCATGGAAGCGCACCTTCAGATCCCTGAAAGATGCTCCCCACAACTCCACTGCCAGCACTACCGGAAATAATTCCAACAGCACCAAATTTTTCGTGAAACCCGCCGCTATCCAGGACTGTGGCCAGGGGCCCGCACTCCACTGTCCCTGGAAGAAAGCTCCAAAACCTGAAGACCCTGCTGCATCCGTAAAAAGCTCCAGGTCGAAATTACTGACCGGTCCTGCCATCCACAACGCTCGGCCATTGAATGACTCCAAAAAGGTATGCCATACCCTCAGGTCATCCCTATGTGCCTTAACCAAGCGAACAAAATGTCTCGGGGACTTAATACCACTCGTACTTGCTGCCAGATGCCGACTGAACACCCTCCCCATAGGTAAAATGCGGCAAGCAAAATTAAGCTTGCCTAACACCGATTGCAATAGGCGCAGTTGCACTTTTCGCAATCCAATCAGCCTCGCGATCTCTGTTTTCAGGTCCGCCAACTTTGCCTCCGGTAATCTGCATTCCATGGCCTCCGAATCCAGGACGATGCCTAGAAACGTGATGACCGTACAAGGTCCCTCAGTTTTTTCAGGCGCCAGTGGAATGCCGAACCTGTCTGTTATGTGTTCCAGCGTCGCCAAGAGCATCGTGCAGATCTTGGATTCGACCGGTCCTATGCATAGGAAGTCGTCCAGGTAATGAATTAAAGAATTCACACCCGAAACCTCCCTTACCACCCACTCTACAAAAGAGCTGAATTGCTCAAATATCGCACATGATATAGAGCAACCCATCGGTAGGCATTGGTCGACGTAGAACTCATCGTCCCAATGGCATCCCAGCAACCTAAAACTTTCAGGGTGCACTGGTAGCAGCCTAAAAGCCGATTCTATATCCACCTTAGCCATCAGTGCCCCTTTTCCGTACCGGCGCACCCACCCTACGGTTGCATCAAATGACGTATATGTCACTGAGCATGCTTCTTGATCTATGGCGTCATTCACCGACCCCCCCTTTGGAAAGGACAGGTGGTGGATGAGCCTAAATTTATTGGGTTCCTTCTTCGGCACTACCCCCAGTGGTGACACCACCAGGTCAGCCAAAGGTGCCGACGCGAATGGCCCCGCCATCCTGCCCATTGCAACCTCCTTACGTAGTTTTTCACCAACCACGTCCGGGTGTTGCAAAGCGGACCGGAGGTTGGGTGGAACGGGAGGAACTACCGCCAGTGCACAGGGTATTCGGAAGCCCACTGAGAAACCTTCTTCCAATAATTTTGCCGCTTTCCTATCCAGATACCTACCGAGAAACGGCCGCATCCTTCCCACTCTCACCGGAGTCCTCCCTCTTGTGTGCAGCTTCCCCTGAACGACCTTTTGCCTGCTTGAAGCATCTGGCTGCCGAATGGGCTCCGTTGCACCCCGAACACTCATGCTTGAATCTACATGAACTTCCGAACTTGCATGTCCCTGAGTTATATTGCCAGCACACCCCTTTTTTGTTTCCGGCCGACTGTCCTTGTGCTGAAGTTCCGCCGGCCCCCCCCCTGAAAAAACTGGTTCGGTGCCCGCGCAGACGTCATTAATCGCATCCAGAGGCTGATGTCTTTGTGGTCCCAACGCAGCTCCTTCCGGACTGCCCTCCGTTGCCGAAACTGCTCATCATACCTCAGCCACGCAGTCCCACCATAAACCCTGTACGCTTCCCCAATAGAATCCTGATAGCAAAACAGCGCCGAACAATGTTCGGGCTGTTTTTCCCCTATAACACTTGCCATTATGGCGAACGCCTGCAGCCAATTGGTAAATGTACGCGGGATTAACCGGTATCTCCTTTTTTCTTCGTCCTCTTTTTTGGAATCGTCAGGTTTTACTCTATCTAGATTGAATTTTTCCAGAGGGAGTAAGGAAAAGATCTCCACATACTCACCTTTCCACAGCTTCTCTCTGACTTCCTGCTTCAGATGTGCTCCTAACGGCCCTTCATAACACACATATACTTCACATTTTGCTGCATCCGCAATTCTAACTATATCTTGCCTTGCCACCGTTTCACTGGCCACAGCCGTCTTGCCTGTCCCCTGCGCAACGACCGTCCCCTCCCCTTCCTTGGCTGGCACCGTGCTGGCCGCTGCAACCGCCGGCAACTCTGTACTTACCCCTGACCCTGCATTTTCCCCCGCTCCTGCTATCGGCGGAACCCAAGCTGCCGCTGGCCCCGCTGCTGTTTTGCCGGCCTGTTCAAACTTACGAACTAGATCTTTAATTCCTTCCAAGAAGCCCAACAAACCTACCGCACCCCCGGAGGTCTCCCCTGTCCCCCCCCTTTCTGTCCCAGACCCTGACCCTCTGCTAGGCCCACTGCCCTCTTGCAAACATGGTACAATAGTTGCTGACTTACCGGGCTGCATAGGTGTCGCCCCATCAGCCGATCGTCTGCCGTCCACCTCTGCTGTCCTCCCTGAACGAAGGGCCTCCTCTTCTTCTGACTCCGATCGATCGTCTGCAAGGTCCAGCACCAAATCTTCCTCCTCCGCGGATGAGAGCCCACCAGGCCCGCTGGCTGTTACTGCCTCAGGCATACTCTCCCTCCCCTGAGCAGCGCGGCCGTGTGGCGACTTTTTGACAGCCTTACCAGGACCGGTGTGCTGTACCTCAGTCCTGGCGGCCTCTGTTCTCCCCTTTCTCTGCCCCCCCAGACCTAGGTCGGGGCGCTGTGTGTCTCCTGCCGCTGGAGGCCCGGAGCTCCGGTCTGCAGTCCTGCTCTGTCTCTGTCCCCGCTCTGTCTCTGGTAGCCTGGGGGAGGGGCCAGCGCGCTCGCGCTCCCCGCGTCTGCTAGGCCTCGGTGCGGCCCTGTCTTTTTCCTGCCTGGTGGTGCCTGCTCTGGGTTCTCGGGTATCCGTTCTGGCTGGGCTGCCGCTGGGGAACCGGGCCGTACGTTTGGGGGGTGGGCCCGCCGTAGATACCCCCCGGCTCCCCCCCGCCTGCCGCTGTACCTCCGCCCGCTGCTCCGGCGAGTACCGCTCCGGAGGTCTGGCCCTGCGGGCTCTGGTAACGCTCCTGGCCGCCTGTTCAGGCGCCGCATCAGTCCCCCTGAGTGCCGAACCTAACGCCGACTGTAGCCACTCAGGCCCCCGCACTGCTGCCTCCTCTCTGAGCTGGGCCAGGATTCTTTCCACTTCTGCCATGCTGCTGCTCTCCACTAAACTTTCCACCACGCTTTGGTGACTCATCCCAGGCGGGGCCCCCTTATCAAAGCTCCTCCAGCCCCTCCCCCTCGGCTCTATACTCACCACCCCTTAGAAAACTGGTTAAATCCCTGTTAACCCCGTCATGCCCGCCCTACGCTTATTCTCCTGCTGATATTGCTCCGGGCTTTCTTTATATATCCTAGAAAATGGGGGACCCCCTCTCTTTGGACTGGATTGCTCACTTTAGTATGCCAGACATTGCCATAAACCCCTGTAGCACTGTTACAATTCCATTAGGAGATAATGAGGGATGGGTGGTGTCCCTGAAGCAGCGGTTCCCAAAGATCTTTGATGACCAGTTGGGGAAAATAAAGCATGACTGTGTGAGACTCAAGCTGAAACCCAACGCTCAGCCTAAGTTCTTCAAAGCTCGGACAGTACCTTTTGCACTCAGAGCAGGAGTGGAAGCAGAACTAAGTCGGCTGGAGGAACAAGGTGTCATCTCAAAGGTAGAGCACAGCGATTGGGCATCACCAGTTGTACCAGTAAAGAAAGCGAATGGGGACTTACACGTTTGTGGTGATTTCCGCATGGCACTGAACTCCCAACTGGAGATAGACCAGTATCCCCTACCCAGAGTAGATGACATTTTTGCCTCTCTTGCAGGAGGTCAAAAGTTTACCAAGCTTGATCTCAGACAAGCATATTTACAGTTTGAGGTCCATCCTTCTTCCAACAAGTTTCTAACCATCAACACCCACAAGGGACTGTATGAATACAATCGGATGGTGTTTGCTGTAGCCTCCGCCCCAGCCATTTGGCAACAAAAAATAGATGAGATTTTGGTGGACATTCCTTTCATGCAGTGCCAGCTAGATGACATGCTCATCATGGGACGGACAGAGCAGAAACACAAGTGGAACGTGGAGCTTGTGTTGGCGAGACTCCAAGAGCAGGGTCTAAAAGTGAACTTGGCAAAATGCCAATTCATGGTGCCTAAATTGGAGTTTTGTGGCCACCTTGTGGATGCGGAGGGTATACACACCACAGAAGCCAAGGTTGATGCTTTAGTCAAAGCTCCAGCCCCAACCAACATCCAGCAGCTGTGATCATACCTTGGCTTGCTGAACTATTACCACAAATTCCTACCAGATCTGGCACACACCTTGTTTCCGTTGAACAAGCCTTTGGAGAAACACTCCAGATGGAACTGGTCGGTGCATGCCAACGTGCTTTCGAAGTTTCTAAGCGGAAGCTGTTGGCGTCACGCATGCTCGTGCACTATGACTAGGGATGAGCCGAACACCCCCCGGTTCGGTTCGCAGCAGAACATGCGAACAGGCAAAAAATTTGTTTGAACACGTGAACATACAGGGATATACAATGTAATATTGACACATATTCACACATAGGTTGGACTTGATGGACTTTTTCTACCTTGTCTTTTTTCAACCTTGCCTACTATGTAACTATGTAACTATGTAACACCGTTAAAGTCTATGGGACACAAACATGAATAATCAAAAGTGCAAATTTTAAAAGGCTTATATGCAAGTTATTGTCAAAAAAAGTGTTTGGGGACCTGGGTCCTGCCCCAGTGGACATGTATCAATGTAAAAAAAGTTTTAAAATCGTCCGTTTTTTTTCGGGAGCAGTGATTTTAATAATGCTTAAAGTGAAACAATAAAAGTGAAATATTCCTTTAAATTTCGTACCTGGGGGGTGTCTATATTATGCCTGTAAAGTGGCGCATGTCTCCCGTGTTTACAAGTCCCTGCACAAAATGACATTTCTAAAGGAAAAAAAGTCATCTAAAAGTACTCGCGGTTATAATGAATTGTCGGTCCCGGCAATACACATAAAAGTCATTGAAAAAATTAAGGGGAAACCCGCACCAAAATAAAAAAAAAATGGTGTTGGGTCCCCCCAAAAATCCATACCAGACCCTTATCTAAGCACGCAACCTGGCAGGCTGCAGGAAAAGAGGGGGAGGGAACGAGAGAGCACCCCCCCTTCTGAACCGTAGCAGGCCACATGCCCTCAACATGGGGAGGGTGCTTTGGGGTAACCACCCAAAGCACCTTGTCCCCATGTTGATGGGGACAAGGGCCTCATCCCCACAACCCTTGCCCGGTGGTTGTGGGGGTCTGCGGGCGGGGGCTTATCGGAATCTTTAACACGGGGACCCCCAGATCCCGGCCTCCCCTCCCTCTGTGAAATGGTAATGGGGTACAAATGTACCCCTACCATTTTACAAAAAAGTGTGAAAATGGTAAAAATGACATGACACGGCTTGGGGACAAGTCCTTTATTAAAAAAATAAAAATGTCCCACAAAGTTTTCTTCTACTTCTCTTGCTCTGCCGACGGACTGAAAAAGAAAAAAAACCCCCCCCGCAAGCCACCACCGATCCGTCTCCATGGGAGGCACCCGCCGTAATGACCATCCTCTCAGGTGACAGTTCTTTTATAACTGAGGGCAGGGCCACACGGTGACGTCGCTGGGTGACCCCGCCCCCTCTGACGCACAGGGACATCACTATGGCTTCTCCGTAGCGTCAGAGGGGGGCGGGGCCACACAGTGACATCCTCGGGTAACCCCACCCCCCTCTGACGCACGGGGGCATCCCTATGGCTTCCCCCGTAGAGTCAGAGGGGGGCTGGGTCACCTGGTTACGTCACCGGGTGTTCCATCAGTTGTTCCAAAAAGAACAAACACAGCTGAAAGGACTGCTTCTTGTCTCAGGAATGATTGAGAAATTCATGTGCCTGGCTGTGCAGGGTGGGAGATACCCATATTCATCAGCGGCCCCTATGGGGGTAGTGCTACATATACATATAGTATATATCAGGGGTAGGCAACCTGGAGCCCTCTAGCTGTTGCAGAACTACAAGTCCCATCATGCCTCTGGGAGTTATTTTAACTGCCAGCCTTGTAATGCCTCATGGGAAATGTAGGTCCACAGCAGCTGGAGGGCCCCAGGTTGCCTACCCCTGGTATATATCATTCAAATTTTAAATGTTGTGTATGATACTAATTGTGACCATATTGAGGTGGTTCTGAAGGACCCTAACTTTTTATAATGGAATTGTAATAAAAATGTTCTCATTATGTTGCCTCACTTTCAGCCTTTAAAGAGGAGTTCCACCCGAGGTCCAGTCAAAAAAAAAAAAAAATTAAAAGTCAGCAGCTACAAATACTGCAGCTGCTGACTTTTAATTGGACACTTACCAGTCCCAGGGTCCAGCGATGCGGGGGATAGAAGCCCCGCTCCTCTCCCCCTCCATTCAGCGGCTCCAGCATTGCAACTGTGGGCGCCGGGCTGTGGCTTCACAGCCTGGCACCCACTGCGCATGCGCGAGCGGCGCCGCACGCCGTGATTGGCCGCTCAGTCACCTGGGACCTGTAATGGGTCCCAGATGATTGACACGAGGGAGGGAGCAGAACTGAGCCCTTCCTGTGCCGAGGGGGAAGTGATGTCACCAGCCCAGGCACTGGAAGAGGCAGACTACGAGGGACCCCCTAGCAACAGGCATTTAGAGGTAAGTAAAAAAAAAAAAAAAATATCCAAATGTTTTTTTGTATTTTTTTTATGATTTTTCATGTATTTTTTTTTTTTGGGTGGAACCCCACTTTAAAGTCCTTACTTTGGAAATGGTTTTTCTTTTTTGTTGCTTCAAGTATATTTGTGGGATGTGGCATTGTGTGCTCGTTCCCCGAGATATGGTGTAATATTCTTTGTTTAAAAGGGCTTCTAACTTTGACTAAAGCCCCGTACACATTCGGGCCATGTGTATGTTCGTCTGTCGGACGTGCATGCTGGAAAACCAGCATCCGACCGGCTCCCGATCAGCGCTCTAAGCCCCCATACACACTACAGATTTTCTGCAGATTTTTGCCTTCAGATTTATCAAAACCATATAATATGGAGGTCAAACCTTAAGAGTTTCAATTTGTATGCAATCAGGCCAGCCCTTGCCCTACAAGGTTTTGGTAAATCTGAAGACAAAAATCTGCAGAAAATTGAAAAGTGTGTATGGGGCTTTAGCCAATGGCAGAGCGCGCTGAGTGTTCTAACGTGGGGTCGGGGGGCGTCCCTCTGCCAGAACACAACAGTGGAGCTGACAGGTTTTTTCCATTTAACCCCGCAAGAGAACGAATAGTGTTTACCCCGCTTTACTCTACCCCCCAAAAAAAGGTTTGGGCTTCAGATACACTGGGTGACACTTCTTGCAGTCTTCTTGGGGCTCCCTTTAACCGGTTCAATACAGGGCATTTTCACCCCCTTCCTTCCCAGACCAATTTTTAGTTTTCAGCGCTGTCACACTTTAAACGACAATTGCACGGTCGTGCGACGCTGTACCCAAACAAAATTGACGTCCTTTTTTTCCCACAAATAGAGCTTTTTTTTGGTGGTATTTGATAACCTCTGCGGTTTTTATTTTTTGCGCTATAAACAAAAAAATAGCGACAATTTTGAAAAAAACACAATATTTTTTACTTTTTGCTATAATAAATATCCCAATTTTTTTAAAAAAACTAATTTTTTCCTCAGTTTCGGCCGATACGTATTCTTCTACATATTTTTGGTAAAAAAAATCGCAATAAGCCTATATTGATTGGTTTGCGCAAAAGTTATAGCGTCTACAAATTACGGGATAGATTTATGGCATTTTTAAAAAAATATATTTATTTATTTTTTTTTACTAGTATTAGCGGCGATCGCGATTTTTTTTTTTTCGTGACTGCGACATTATGGCGGACACATCGGACACTTTTGACACATTTTTGGGACCATTCACATTTATACAGCGATCAGTACTATAACATTGCATTGATTACTGTGTAAATGTGACAGGCAGTGAAGGGGTTAACCACTAGGGGGAGAGGAGGGGTTAAATGTGTTTCCTAGGGAGTGATTCTAACTGTAGGGGGCGGGGACGTACAAGGGGAGGAGACCGATCGGTGTTCCGCTGTACTGAGAACACAGATCGCTCTCCTCTCACCTGACAGGACGTGGATCTGTGTGTTTACACACACAGATCCACGGTCCAGCCCGGTTAACGGGCAATCGCGGGTGCCCGGCGGACATCGCGGCCGCTGGGCACACACACCGGGTCTCGAGCAGCGCAGCGGGCGCGCGCGCCCCCTAGACGGCCGGGGACCCGAGGCCGTCATATGACGTCCACCCAGGATGTGAGATCCCATCTGTGGACGTCATTTGACAATAGGCTGGTATTGAAGTGGTTAATCACTTGAGTTCTCGGGATTGGTAATACAATTTTTTTCTTATCCTAATGCCTCTTTAACCCTCTCCTACCCAGCCCCAGAGTTCCTTTAACCACTTCCTGTCCGCGCTATAGCCAAAAGACAGCTACAGGTGGGCTTACTTTGCCAGGAGGGCATACATGGATGTTCTCCCGTGATCACGCTGCCCGTGTGCCCCCTGTGGCGCTCTGTGATCTCTGAATCCTTCAAACACAGCTGATCACAGATCCAGGGTAAGGGGCCAATCACAGCTGCCCTTTAACATGTGATCAGCTGTGTCCAATGACAACTGATCACAAGGTAAACACAAGCCGGTTACCGGGTTTTCTTTCCTCACGCTGACAGGGCCTGGTATGGAAACTGGGGGGGACCCCACACCGTTGTTTTTTTTCTTAATTCTGTCATAGAGTTCCCCTTAACCACTTCAATACTTTCACCCCCTTCCTGCCCAGACCGCTTTCAGTGCTCAGCCTCTCACATTTTGAATAACAATTACTCAGTCATGCAACACTGTACCCAAACAAAATTGTTATCATTTTTTTCACACACATAGAGCTTTCTTTTGGTGGTATTTAATCACCACAGGGTTTTTTTTTTTTGCGATATAAGTAAAAAGATTGCGAAAATTTTGAAAAAAAAAACACTCTTTTTTAGTTTCTATTAAATAATTTTGCATAAAAAGGAATTTTTGTTCAGACGTTTGGGCCAAAATTTATACTGCTACATATCTTTGGTAAAAAAATAACCCAAATTAGCGGATATTATTTAGTCTGTGTGAAAGTTATAGAGTCTACAAGCTATGGTGCAAATCATAAAAAATGTATTATTCCTATAGTACTGACGGCCTATCTAATTTCTTGCGGCCCTGAAATGTCAGGACAGTACATATACCCCCCAAATTACCTCTTTTTGGAAAGTAGACAGTCCAAGGTATTTAGTAAGAGCCATGGTGAGTTTTTTGAAGTTGTAATTTTTTCCCACAATTTTTGGGAAATTTAGGAAATTTATTTTTTTATTTTTTACACAAAATTGTCATAATGACAAGTTATTTCTCACACACAGCATATGCATACTTCCAATTACACCCCAAAACACATTCTACTACTCCTCCTGAGTACGGCGATACCACATGTGTGAGACTTTTTCACCACCTGGCCACATACAGAGGCCCAACATGCAGGGAGCACCATCAGGCGTTCTAGGAGCATAAATTACAAGTCTCATTTATTTACGTTTTATTATTCTTTTTTATTTATTTTTTTTTGGGGGGGGGTTATAACTTTTTATTATAGAGTGTAGGGTGGGAGTATGGTGCATGGGTGCAATACTCTTGTGTTTGATGCACTATAAACCGTTTTGTTATAGTTTTTTTTTTTTTTTAATAAAGAAAATATGGGTGCAGCAACTGTGGAGAATTTTTTTTTACTGCTGCGGGCAAAAAAAATAAAAAATAAAAATAAATAATATATATATATTAGGGTCAAGGGGTATAGTAGCCATCTTAGAGAACATGTGAGATGCATGTTGGAGTATACAGTGAGTACTGAAATAAACATCAGTTGTTCCAAACCAGAGTCTTGTGTCTCTCACGACTCAGAGAATATAACAGTGGCGACGAGGATGGGATTTACAAAGTGTATATCAGCCTGAGAGAGAGAGACAAAGGCAGTGTGGACTGTCACCTGGGTAAAAGCACTCACAGAGCCCAGCAGGAAAATGTCATTGATCGGGACATTAAGTGAATTTGATGGAGAACAGACATCCTGGAGTTCCTGGGTTGAGAGACTGGAGCAGTATTTCAGTGCAAATGCCATCCCAGGCGACAGACAAGTAGCAGTATTTCTTACAGTGGTTGGTGCTAAGACATATGACACTCTTAGGGATCTCCTTTCCCCTGTAAAACCACCAACTAAGACATTTGCAGAGCTCCTGACACTGTTAGAGGATCACTTCCAACCTAAACCACTAGAGATTGCAGAAAGATTCCAGTTTTATCAGCGGCAGCAGCAGCCAGGTGAAGAAATTAAGGCTTATGTGCTCGCCCTTCGCAGACTAGCCTCTACCTGTTCTTTTGGGGAGTACTTACCTACTGCACTGAGAGATAAGTTTGTCATGGGACTGAACAGTGAGTCTAGCCAAAAGAGACTGTTAACAGAGAAAGACCTTACCCTTACCAAGGCAATTGAGATGGCTTCAGTGATGGAAATGGCTGTGAAAGATACAGAGGGATTGAACCCCCAGGGCAGAGGGGAAGAGTTGAAACAGGAAGTTTTCAGAACAGCAGTCAAGCCAACTGCCACAAACTGGAAATACAGACCCCTACCAAGCCGGGAGTCAGCTTGCTACTGTTGTGGGAATACAGACCATGACCACAAAGTCTGCCGGTTTAAGGATCAGACCTGTCATAATTGCTGTAAGACAGGCCATCTTAAACAAATGTGCCATAGCAAGAAGGTGCAAGATAAACAACCTCTGAACCCCAAGACAAAGACATATATGGTGGGAAGATATACATCATCATCTGAGTCAGAGGATGAGGAAGTGCTCCACAGATTAGACATACATCATATGCATTCAACACCCTCCGCAATGACTGTAGAGGTAACCAATGAGGAAAAGAAACTCAAGATGGATGTAGACACAGGAGCAGCAGTTTCAGTTATCACCCAGAAACAATGGAGACAACTTCAGACCCGAACAACTGTCCGCCCAATACCAATCAAACTGCAGACATGCTCAAAACAGATACTCCACCCATTGGGTTACGCGAAAGTACAGGTATTGTACAAGGGTCAGACAAAGAGACTGCTATTACAGTAGGTGACCGCGATATTGTGTCAATCTCGCCGCATTTCTCGGCGAGATTTGACACCTGCGAGCCCCGTCGCGGGAGCCAGCGCCGAGATGGCTTACTCATCGGGAAAGGAAAACTTTTTTCCTTTCACGATGAGTGACAGGCAGTGCTGACAGCTGTCTGGTATGAATCGTGAGGGGGAACCCCGCACCAAATCTTAAATGAAAAAACCGTCATGGGTTCCCCCCCCAGAGGCATACCAGACCCTTATCCAAACACGCAGCCCGGCCGGTCAGAAAAGGGAGTGGGGACGAGTGAGCGCCCCCCCTCCTGAGCCGTACCAGGCCGCATGCCCTCAACATGGGGGGTAGGTGCCTTGGGGGAGGGGGGCACCCTGCGGGCCCCCCACCCCAAAGCACCTTGTCCCCATGTTGATGAGGACAAGGGCCTCTTCCCGACAACCCTGGCCGCTGCAGAGCTGGAAGAAGATAGCGGAGGGGCCTGGGAGAAGAGGCGGAACACCGGAAGAAGTCGGAAGAAGACCCCCCACCCCTCCGAAGTCGGAAGAAGACCCCGGAGCTGCCTAATAAATTACTCTTAAAACCTGTGCAGTGTTTTTTTTTTTTATTGACACTTTTCCCTAGGTGAATGGGTAGGGGTACCATGTACCCCATACTCATTCACATAGGGTGGGGGGCCGGGATCCGGGGGCCCCCTTATGAAAGGGGACTCCCAGATTCCGATAAGCCCTCCGCCTGCAGACCCCGACAACCAACGGCCAGGGTTGTCGGGAAGAGGCCCTTGTCCTCATCAACATGGGGACAAGGTGCTTTGGGGTGGGGGGGCCCGCAGGGTGCCCCCCCTCCCCCAAGGCACCTACCCCCCATGTTGAGGGCATGCGGCTTGGTACCCCTTTCCTGACCGGCTGGGCTGCATGCTCGGATAAGGGTCTGGTATGGATTTTGGGGGGACCCCCACGCCGATTTTTCGGCGTAGGGGGTTCCCCTTACAATCCATACCAGACCTGAGGGCCTGGTATGCCTCTGGGGGGGGAACCCATGCCGTTTTTTTCATTTAAAATTTGGCGCAGCGTTCCCCCTCACGATTCATACCAGACAGCTGTCAGCACTGCCTGTCACTCATCGTGAAAGGAAAAAAAAAAGTTTTCCTTTCCCGATGAGTGAGCCAGCGCGACATGCACAGTACCCTGTCGCCGAGAACCAGCACGATGGGATCGCGCTGGAAACACAATCTCGCGGTCAGGTACTGTATATATCCTACAAAATGGGGGATCCCCTCTCTTTAGGAGGGACTGGATTGGTCACTTTGGTATGCCAGACATCGCCATAAACCCCTGTAACACCGTTACAATTCCATTAGGAGATAATGAGGGATGGGGGGGTGTCCATGAAGCAGTGGTTCCCAAAAATCTTTGATGACCAGTTGGGGAAAATAAAGCATGACTGTGTGAGACTCAAGCTGAAAACCAACGCTCAGCCTAAGTTCTTCAAAGCTCGGACAGTACCTTTTGCACTCCGAGCAGGAGTGGAAGCGGAACTAAGTCGGCTGGAGGAACAAGGTGTCATCTAAAAGGTAGAGCACAGCGATTGGGCATCACCAGTTGTACCAGTAAAGAAAGTGAATGGGGACTTATGCATTTGTGGCGATTTCCGCATGGCACTGAACTCCCAACTGGAGACAGACCAGTATACCCTACCCAGAGTAGATGACATTTTTGCCTCTCTTGCAGGAGGTTAAAAGTTTACCAAGCTTGATCTCAGACAAGCATATTTACAGTTTGAGATCCATCCTTCTTCCCGCAAGTTTCTAACCATCAACACCCACAAGGGACTATATGAATACAATCGGATGGTGTTTGGTGTGGCCTCCGCCCCAGCCATTTGGCAACGAAAAATGGACAAGATTTTGGCAGACATTCCTTTCACGCAGTGCCTGCTAGATGACATGCTCATCACGGGACGGACAGAGCAGGAACACAAGCGGAACGTGGAGCTTGTGTTGGCGAGACTCCAAGAGCAGGGTCTAAAAGTGAACTTAGTAAAATGCCTAAAATGCCTAAATTGGAGTTTTGTGACTACCTTGTGGATGCGGAGGGTATACACACCACAGAAGCCAAGGTTGATGCTTTAGTCAAAGCTCCAACCCCAACCAACGTCCAGCAGCTGCGATCATACCTTGGCTTGCTGAACTATTACCACAAATGCCAGATCTGGCACACACCTTGTTTCCGTTGAACAAGTTTTTGGAGAAACACTCCAGATGGGACTGGTCGGCTGCATGCCAACGTGCTTTCGAAGTTTCTAAGTGGAAGCTGTTGGCGTCACACATGCTTGTGCACTATGACCTCCAGAAGCCTCTCACCTTGGCTTGTGATGCCTCACCCTATGGTCTGGGGGCTGTACTATCTCACATCTTACCAGATGGGTCAGAAAAACCAGTGGCATTTGCCTCCAGGTCTTTGACAAAAGCAGAAAGCAATTACTCACACATTGACAAAGAGGCTCTTGCGCTGATATGGGCAATTAAGAAGTTTCATCTTTACCTGTATGGTAGGGAATTCACTATACTGACAGACCATAAACCACTCCTTCAGATCTTTAGCCCTGACAAAGGCATCTCTCAGACTACTGCGGCCCGCCTCCAACGCTATGCCTTATTCTTGGGAGCATACAGCTACAAAATCCAGTATCAAGGTCATGATGCCAATGCTAATGCGGACGCAATGTCCCGACAGACAGGGACGTCGATGGACTCTTCTCCACTGGTCAAGAGTTGTCGTTATACCAGCCTGTCCTTCTTGTCTCCTGGGGAGATAGCAGCCCCTACAGCCAAGGATACATTTCTGAAAACAATACTCTCATGGGTACGGTCCGGTTGGCCTGCAACTGTCACAGAGGATTATGAACCTTATTTCCGTTGGCGTATGGAATTAACTGTGGCTGGCAACTGTGTTTTATGGGGAAATGGAGTGATCATTCCACAGACCCTCCGGAGACACTTTCTGGACTTGCTACATACTGGTCATCCCGGGGCACACGTATGAAATAAAAGGCCCAAGGCTATGTGTGGTGGCCAAACCTAGACTCAGATATCCACGACATAAAACAAAATGAAACCACTGCTGACACATAAAGAGGGGGGACAGCAATTATACCCTAAATATTTCTAGTGCTGCTGCGCCCAAAAAAAACAAAAAGAAGGGAAACCAATGCTGAAGCAGAAAGAGGAACCTGCGATGCAGAAGGGGGAACAGCATTTATGGCCTAAATATTATTAGTGCTGCTGTGCCAAATAAAAAAATTACAAAAAATAAAAGGAAACCACTGCTGATGCAGAAAGGGGAACACCTGCGATGCAGAAGAGGGGACAGCAATTATGCTCTAAATATTATTAGTGCTGCTGCGCAAAAAAATTTACAAAAGTAAAAATAAAAAATAAAATTAAGGAAACTATTTCTGACGCAGAAGGAATAACACCTGCGACACAGAAGGGGGGGTTACTAATAATGCAGCAACAGAACGTGACGCTGCAAAAAAAAAAAAAAAAATATTATCAATGAAAAAAAAAATGGGACACAGACGTGTTGTACACACCAACACTTCAGTGACACCACTACACTCTTATTGACACCAACACTACACTAAACAACACTACAATAAACTGACTGAACCCACCACCCACTAACTACCTGCCTAATCTCCATTATCACACACTATATGCGGCTGCCGTATAAGCAGCAGCCTTATCTAGTGTGGGGGGCGTAGACTTAGCACTCTACCTTTGGCCAATCATGGCTCTCACAGTACATTGTGCTGTGATTGGCCAAAGCATACAGGTCAGGTGCATACTTTGGCCAATCATCAGCAATCAATGCATTGTGAGAGCGCAGTGCATTATGGGGCGCTCATCGGTGGGTGAACTTCCCACCGAGTGCCCCTTTTGTTGGTGTGCTCAGCGAACACACAAACAGCTGATGTTCGAGGTGAACTTACGTTCGACTGCAACACACAGCCCATCCCTAGTCCTCACTGCAGGCTCCTAAATCTGATGGAGGCCTTGCATGTCCAAATCTGCGAACCTATTTTATTGCATCTCAGCTCACGTATGTGTATGATTGGTTACACTCTGCCCCGCCCACTCCCTCCACCACTCTTCTGTCCGCTTTTCTTGGCCTTTCCATATCTTTGAAAGATGAGTTGTACAGGTCGAAGGAATCTAAAGGTTCTTGCTCCTCCCTCCCCTGTCGAAGTGGGCTTTCTGGCATGGCATGAAGGGGGGAAGATACTTCCTTCATCAAAGCCTGGGTGTCAGGGCTCAGCCCTTCCTTCTCTGAGCTGGTCGCTCAGCTCTTGGGTAATTGCCAGCTCCTATCTCTCCACAGTGACTCACCTGTTGATTATATCCTGCTCGTCATTCCTGCCTACTTAAGCCATCCAGCCCAAATGATCTCTGCCTTCACCTTGTGTCAACATCACAGAGACTATCTCCTGCGCTCCTGTTAAAGACTTGCTTGGCTGACATTCCTTCTGGCTCCAGATCCTGCTCGCTGTTCCACTACGCTGATTCCTAGCTTCCTGACTTTCTGGCTTGTCTGACTATTCGTTCCATTACCGAACTTTGGCTATGTTTTGACTACGTTTGTTCTATTTACTTATAATAATAACAAGTGTGATTTAAAGGGGTTGTAGAGGCAATTTTTTTTTTTAAATAACAAACATATTATACTTACCTCCACTGTGCAGCTCGTTTTGCACAGAGTAGCCCCAAACCTGGTTTTCTGGGGTCCCTCGGCGGCTGTCTCAGCTCCTCCCCACAAGAACTAACCACCTTCATGCGAGCTCTACTGTGGTAATAAAATACACAACATTGTCCTTTCCCAGCCTGCAAATTACCACTTTGTCAGCATAGATGTGCCGACCGAATTTCAAATGTTCAAAGCATCCGTTAAAACGTTCATTCATCTTAACAGAACATCCAATCTTTCTGAAGGGCTTAGGTACAGACAAATAGTCCCAAACAGCTTCACTGTACCAAAGTTCCCGATTAGCTTCAATCTCCTGCATGATATCCCAGGGCACATAGGGGAACTCCAAACCATACTCCGCCGCCACACGCTTGTTCAATTTCCTCTGTAAGCGGGCAAGTTTGGGCAAAGATCTGTCTCTCCCCATACCAGGCAGTATACAGGAATCCAATGATTTGCTCACCATAGACCCAGCCGGTGTCTGTAGTGAACTAACAACTTTTGGCAAAGTCCCATCACTAGTACTGTGTGGCTTCACACAGGGTGACGTCTTCCCAGAACTCAGGGCTGTCCATTCAGGGAAAGTCACAGTGGAAGCAACATCTTCACTTTGTGACCACAATAACTCTTGTGACATAGTCTCAAATAGGTCATCACCACCAGAAAGATCCGACATGGATTCTATTTCCGAATCTCCCAACTCTTGCGCTGGCAAATATTTATTTACAGTCCCGGACACATTCCCCAACAGTGGCTTACCTGTTCCTGACGTGGATTCTGGTAGCTCCGGTCCTGGTAACCTCTGGGGTAGGCCTCGACCACGGCCACGGGAAGCCTTTACATAGCCTACCTTCCTTTGAGTAGGCACAACAGGAGTAGGCGTAGTGAACGCAGAAACCAAAGTAATGTCCCCTGATGAGACAACAGCAGCAGTGTCTCATTCTGGAACATTGTCAGTAACAATAGGCAAAGTAGCGGCCTGTTGCTCTCTCTCTGTAGCAATAGCAGCTTCTACTGTGGCTATACCTGTTGCCCAATTCATCCGATAAGCACGGGGCGACATGGTAGGTTGCTCCACCACAAACAAGCACTCTCCACATTGCGGACATCGGCCAAATGGACGAAGATGCACAGCCAATCCTTCGCATCAATGGCAGATCATGCCCAATCCCTCAACATCTCCTGAGGTATACAGGACAAACCTCCCCTGCGGTTTCAACCGAACTCCAGTATCCGTAAGCAGAGTTCCAGATAGCACAGCATTCATCATGGTGCTTGTAGGGAACACTCTCGGTCCCACAACTGGCTGCATCAGGGGGGTCCATACTGAGGGAGGGGGTCTATAGTTAGTGGAGAGGGGGGTCCGTACTGAGGGAGGGGGTCTATAGTTAGTGGAGAGGAGGGTCCGTACTGAGGGAGGGGGTCTATAGTTAGTGGAGAGGGGGGTCCGTACTGAGGAAGGGGTCTATAGTTAGTGGAGAGGGGGGTCTGTACTTAGGGGGGGGATCTATACTTAGTGGAGGGGATCTATATTTAGTGGAGGGGGGTCCGTACTGAGGGAGGGGGGGTCTATACATAGTGGAGAGTGGGGTCCGTACTGAGGGAGGGGATCTATAGTTAGTGGAAAGGGGGGTCTGTACTGAGGGAGGGGGTCTATAGCTAGTGTAGAGGGGGTCCATACTGAGGGAGGGGGTAAGTAGTGGGGGGGTCTGTACTGAGGAAGGGGGTCTATGCTTAGTGGAGAGGGGGGTCCGTACTGAGGGAGGGGGTCTGTACTGAGGGAGGTCTGTACGTAGAGGGGGGGTCCATACTGAGGGAGGGGGGTCTGTACTTATTGGGGAGGGGTCTGTACTGAGGGAGGAGGGTCTATTCTTAGTCAGGGGGGTCTAAACTAATGGAGGAGGGGTTTGTATTTAGTGGGGAGTCTATACTGAGGGGGGGTCCGTACTGGAGGAGGGGGTCTATACTTAGTGGAGAGGGGGGTCCGTACTGAGGGAGGGGGTCTATACTTAGTGGAGAGGGGGGCCATACTGAGGGAGGGGGTCTATAGTTAGTGGAGAGGGGGGTCCGTACTGAGGAAGGGGGTCTATAGTCAGTGGAGAGGGGGGTCCGTACTGAGGGAGGGGGTCTATACTTAGTGGAGAGGGGGGGCCATACTGAGGGAGGGGGTCTATAGTTAGTGGAGAGGGGGGTCCGTACTGAGGAAGGGGGTCTATAGTTAGTGGAGAGGGGGGTCCGTACTGAGGGACGGGATCTATACTTAGTGGAGAGGGGGGTCCATACTGAGGGAGGGGATCTATACTCAGTGGAGGCGGGGTCCGTACTGAGGGAGGGGGTCTATAGTTAGTGGAGGGGGGATTCGTACTGAGGGAGGGGGGTCTATACATAGTGGAGAGGGGGGTCTGTACTAAGGGAGGGGGGTCTGTTATTACAATGTAATAATAGAAATACATTTCAAGCATGGTATTGGGATGATATAAGTGATGATATAAGCAAGGTGTTGGTGTTGGGATGATATAAGTGCTAAAACCAGCCATTCACCTGACAAATCACTAGCCACCAAAATCAAAATCCCGTCAACCCCGAGACTACATTCAACAAAAATTCCCCCCCCCCCTGGTCCTGGGCAAAATTGTCCCTGAATGGCAGTTTGGAAATGTGGTCACCCTAGTCTGTGCATGCACCCAGAAGTGAATTCAAGATGGTGGCACCAGAAAGGAGCAGTATAGGGAAAATTTTCCCTATAAGCAAGACAATGCTGGACTCCATTCAATAGTAAGTATGTTTGTTTAACTTTTATACAAGGACAATATTTAAGATTTCGGGCTGGTTCATACCAATTGCCGTAGCGCATGTTTTCCCACATTGCGCGGAAACGCTCTGCTGCCTGACTTGCAGGGGGGGCTATTCATTCTTAACGCCACCCCTACGCTACGCATCTCGCAAACATGGGTGCACTTGCAGCCAGCAAAAAGCATGGTACCATGCAGTTTACTGCGATACAATTTTGCACCTGCCATACTTTTCTGCACATTTAGCAGCCCAAAGAACTTAATGTGCGGCAATGCAGTGTGAACCGGGCCTTAAAAATGTTATTTTTGATAGTAAGTGTGAGTGCCACTAAAAAGTCCCATTCAAACTCCATGTAGAGGAAACTAGCGTTCCCGTTCGTGATCTTTAAACCGCAATTTACACGCGGAAACACGTGTCACGCATAGGGCGGCCCATAAACCTTAATGGGCTGCCCTATGCGCGGTTGTTGACCATCAGAAGCTCTTGCTCCTATTTGGGCAACAAGCTTAGCGTGGATTTTACCCGCGCGTTTTGCCGCGTTTGCTGCTCAGTTCTGTCACAGAATCGCATTGTGTTTGCGGTGCCATTAAGAATAAAAGGCGCCCAAATGCACGATCTGCCGTGATTTGGAATCGCAGGTAGAATCACATGTGAACGAGGCCTGAATGTCCCCTGCGTCTCATCCCTCCTGCCCCTCCGCGGCCAATAGGATCTCTTCTCTTCTCACCCAATTGAGTGACATTTCTCAGGACCCACTTCCTGATTGGCCGGGAGGAGATTCAGGAAGACAATAGCGAATATTAATTCACTATGGTCACACAACAGGTTGTGCTTCGGGGGCGCAATGCTCTGTGCCCCGAGCCCACCCTTTTTTGAAGCCTATTAGAGCCTCAGTCTCTGATCACGTGCTTCAAAAAAAAAAAAAAATCTTATTGGAATCCATGCGTATGGTGCCCTGTATGTAGATTAGGTGGCCGGACGTATGGATGGGGGGGGGGGGGGGGGGGCGGCGCCCGTGCGCCCTGCATTACGGGCCGCCGCTGTTCACATTGCTGCACTGTGTTTTAAAAAAGTACTGCATGCCACATTCTTGGTGCACTTGTCAAAAGTACCCCAAAACACACACCTCCCATTAATTTCTATAGGAAATGCAACAAAAATGCATCAAAATAAGGCAACCATGTTTTAAGTTTTTTTGGGTCCCATGTTCAATTTTCACAGGTGCATGCTGGGAAACAGGAAAATGCATCAAAATCGCAATATGCATTTTTGCAAGACGCATACCACTTTTTTTAACCCCTTGCCGACCAGTCGCCGCAGTTGTAACAGCAAATCGCCGTTATGTTAAGTCGGTAACATAAACGGCTACTAGGGGGCGCATGCGCGGCCCCTGCTCGCCCCCCGAGCTGATGCGAGTGCCCGGCGGTCTCAATCGCCGCCGGGCTCCCGCGATCTCTCGGGGCACACGGAGAACCGGGAGCTGTAAGTGCAAACACACAGTTTACGGGTTCTCTGAGGGTTGAACTGACAGATCGTCTGTTTATATAGAGTATGAACAGCGATCTGCTAGTTTCCCTGCACAGTCCCCTCCCCCCTTCAGTTAGAACACACAATAGGACACACATTAACCCCTTCACTGCCAGTGATATTTTTACAGTAATCAAAAAATTATTAAAAGGCAGCAGCTACAAATACTGCAGCTGATGGCTTTTAATAAATGGACACTCACCTGTCCCAGGGTCCAGCGATGTCGACAGCCGAAACCGATCGATCGCTCGTCTCTCGGCTGCCCCCGCCACCATCCTCGGTCAGGGAATCAGCAAGTGAAGTGTTGCAGCTTCACTGCCCGGTTCCCTACTGCGCATGTGCGAGTCGTGCTGCACGTCTTCACTGGTCCCTGTTGTGTTCTGGGAATGGTGTGTTTCCCAGAACACAATGGGGGGGGGGGCGGGCATCTGCAGATATTCTGCGGCTATCTATACCCGGAAGTGGGTGCAGATGCCTGTATTAGACGGGTATCTGCACCCCCCTGAAAGGTGCCAATTGTGGCACCGGAGGGGGGGGAGGAATCCGATGACCGGAAGTTCCACTTTAGGGTGGAGCCCCACTTTAGTCGCACTGGTCGCTGTATTAATGCCAATGGTCCCAAAAATGTGTCAAAAGTGTCCGATGTGTCCGCCATAATGTCGCAGTCACGATAAAAATCGCTGATCGCCGCGATTTACTAGTAAAAAAAAAAAATTATTAATATAAAAGCCATAAAACTATTCCCTATTTTGTAAACACTATAACTTTTGCGCAAACCAATCAATAAACCCTTATTGCGATTTTTGTTTTACCAAAAATATGTAGAAGAATACATATCGGCCTAAATTGAGGAAAAAAAAAGTTTTTGTTATATATATTTTGGGGATATTTATTATGGAAAAAAGTAAAAAAATAATGCGTTTTTTCAAAATTGACACTCTTTTTTTGTTTATAGCGCAAAAAATGAAAACCGCAGAGATGATCAAATACCACCAAAAGAAAGCCAATTTTGTTTAGGAGCCACGTCGCACGACCGCGCAACTGTCAGTTAAAGCGACGCAGTGCCGAATCGCAAAAAGTGCTCTGGTCTTTGGCCAGCCAAATGGTCCGGGGCTGAAGTGGTGAAGCGCACCAGTGTGAAAACAAAAATATTGCCAGTGGAGAGGGAGACAATTAATGGGGGGGAAGACCAGTGTCCAGATTTAACCCCTTGGCGCCGTCACCTCCCGTCACTTTAAGGGGCTTAGAATGCTGGGAGGCGGGGCGGGGTTTATGATCATGTGACTGCCATGATTGGCTGTCATGGCGGTCACATGATTGGAGAGCTCCAGATCGTAAGCAGCACTCACAAGCTTTCCGTTAGGCCGCCGGTAACCGTGTCGGGAGTGCTCAGGGTGAGCACTCTCGGCACACCTACATTTGCGCTAATGAGCGCAAATATCCGCAGAGAGGCCGTATATTTGCGTGTGGCTGGCACCAAAGAGTTACAGTGGTTTTAAACCTCAGACATGAAATATGTACAAAGCATATCCCTCTATAGTGTGTACTTGTCTCAGTCCAGAGCACTAAGTGTCATTTCTGTCTGCTGCTTCCTTCCTCTGCTATCTGCATAAGTAACGTATGACAGATTTTCCTGACACCAAGAAAAAAAAAATGGTGACAGGGGAGGGAGCTCCAGCACACAGCCTGTGATTGACAGCCGCAGCTCTGTTCCTGTGTGCTGTGTGTCTCTTCCCTCCAATCAGCTATCAGAGCTCTCCTCACTAGACCTGCAGAATCTAACATCAGCTCCCCGCCCCCCTGATTTCTGAAAGCTCAGACAAGCTTTATAAATTCTGAACTTTGAACAGTGGTGACCCATCCATTTTTTTTTTTTTTTAGAAGCACATGATTGGAGCCTGAGGCTCTGATTGGCTTCAAAAAAGGATGGGCTTGGGGTGCAGAGCAAAGAGGACGGGTGTCTTGTTTGTCGCATCCCCCCCAAAATATAAAAATATACAGCACCAGCCACCACCGACTTTGAACAAATGTAGCGAAGGAGGAGAAGACTGCAGATAAACAGGTACAACATATGTAGGAGGATTTGTTCCATCTCTGTGTATCACCTGAGGCCAGTCACTTATTTCCAACAAACCTCAATCTTTAGGCTTGCTCCACACCTAGCATCTCGTGAACGTTCATTTGTGCATGTTTTTTTGTGTGTTTTTTTTTTTCACATGTTTTCACACTACATGGATAAGGCAGCCCAAAGAAGCTTCTGAACCTTTTTGGGCTTTGAGTCTTGCGCATTATCTAAACTGTGCGTGTTTGTCATGCGTTTTAACGAGCATCCAGCTATCGCGTTTGGTGTTCCATTAACAATGAACGGCACTGCAAGCTGGACATGAGTCTTTCACGCATTCCGTGAACGTGAGAACATGCGCCTTCACGGAATGCTTAGGTGTGAATGGAGCCTTAACTTCTTGCCGTCTTTGGGCTACAGCGAGGGCCTTAATTGCTGGGAGGGCGTCCATAGACGTCCTCCAGAGCATGCGCTGCTGTCTGCACGTCCCTGCGGCACGCTCTGTGATCACCAAGTGCATGAGACTCGGCTGATCACAGATCGGAGTAAGGGGTCGATCCCGACCCCCCCCTTACCACGTGATCAGCTGTCAGCCAATGACAGCTGATCACGCGATGTAAACAGAAGATCGGTAATCGAAAAATTGAAAAACAATTGAGATAAGCCGATCACCTGCTTCTGTCAGAGGGACATCGGTCCCTCACACAGAGAGCTGCAGCTGCCTCATCTGTGCCCACCAGTGCCACCTACCAGTGCCCACCGTGCCACCTACCAGTGTCCACAGTGCCACCTACCTTTGCCCACCAGTGCTACCTATCAATATCTACCAGTGCTGCCAATCAAAGCCCATCAGTGCCTCATCATCAGTGCCACCGATCAGTGCTGCCTATCAGTGTCACCTACCAGTGCCCATAAAGTGGCACCTATCAGTGCCACTTATCAGTGATACCTATTAGTGCCTTTCAGTTCCTCCCATCAGTGCCAGCCATCAGTGCCCATCAGTGCCACCTATCAGTGCCCATTAGTGCCACCTTATCAGTGCCTATCAGTGCCGCGTTATTAGTGCCTATCAGTGCCTATCAGTGTCCATCAGTGCAGCCTCATCGGCACACATCAATGAAGGAGAAAAATTACCTGTTTTCAAAATTTTATAACAAACTATGAAACATTTTTTTTTTTTTTAATTCCCTCACAAAAAAAGCCAATCACCGGCTTCTGTCAGAGGGACATCGGTCCTTCACACAGTGAGCTGCAGCTGCCTCATCTGTGCCCATCAGTGCCACCTGCCAGTGTCCACAGTGCCACCTACCTTTGCCCACCACTGCCACCTATCAATGTCTACCAGTGCTGTCAATCAATGCCCATCAGTGCCTCATCATCAGTGCCACCGATCAGTGCTGCCTATCAGTGCCACCTATTAGTGCCCTTCAGTGTCGCCCATCAGTGCCAGCCATCAGTGCCCATCAGTGCCACCTATCAGTGTCCATCAGTGCCGCCTCATCAGTGCTTATCAGTGTAGCCTATCAGTGCCCATCAGTGTCCATCAGTGCCGCCTCATCAGTGCTTATCAGTGTAGCCTATCAGTGCCCATCAGTGTCCATCAGTGCAGCCTCATCGGCACACATCAATGAAGGAGAAAAATTACCTGTTTTCAAAATTTTATAACAAACTATGAAACTTTTTTTTTTTTTTTAATTCCCTCACAAAAAAAGCCAATCACCGGCTTCTGTCAGAGGGACATCGGTCCTTCACACAGTGAGCTGCAGCTGCCTCATCTTTGCCCATCAGTGCCACCTGCCAGAATTTTCCGTCTTTTTTCATTTTTTTTTTTTAGCAAAATATAAACACCCCAGCAGTGATTAAATACCACCAAAAGAAAACTCTATTTGTGTGAAAAAAATGATAAAAAGGTCATTTGGGTGCAGTGCTGCATGACCGCGCAATTGTCATTCAAAGTGTGACAGCGCTGAAAATTGGCATGGGCAGGAAGGGGGTGAAAGTGCCCGGAAGGCAAGTGGTTAAAGGTCTCCAAAATTTGGGGTTAACGCTAAAAAATATTATTTTTAAAAAGTATAAAATTATTTTCACGCCGAACACTTGTACAAAAAAAGCAACAATTAAAAGAAAAAATAAAAAGGTGTTTGGGTGAGAGTATGGATTGGGTTTTAGGGGTTAATATTGCGTTGGATGGAATTACCTTATTAACGACTGAGGTAATGGGAGAGAGTCGGCGGTGTGGGCCAGGTTCGGTCGTGCT
Organism: Aquarana catesbeiana; assembly: GCF_042186555.1. Lineage (NCBI taxonomy): Eukaryota > Metazoa > Chordata > Amphibia > Anura > Ranidae > Aquarana > Aquarana catesbeiana. The sequence goes on from NC_133328.1 coordinate 19,033,296, forward strand.
GTTGCTACGCAGCCAGTCTTGGAAGTTTGCTTGCAAGCTGTCAGAAAACAAATTATTCCATTAGGGGATTTAACTCTCCGCATCCCGGGCGCCAGGTTCACTGCCGCTCGCGGCAAGAGAAAAAAAAAAAAACTGATTGCAACAAAGTATATAACGATCAATGGTCACCCCGACAACAATGTATCTTTATCAACTTCCCCACCCAGGCCGATTCTGGCATTCCACTCCTACATGTAAAAATCAACTTTTTTTTTTTTTGCTAGAAAATGACTCAGAACCCCCAAATATTTTATATTTTTTTTAAGCAGAGGCACTAGAAAATAAAATGGTGGGTGTTGCAATTGTTTATGTCATGCGGTATTTGCGCAGCAATTTTTCAAACGCAATTTTTTTGTGGAAAAAATACATTTTAATGAATTCTAATGCAAAACAAAAAAAAAAAAAAAAAAACACAATATATAACCCAATTTTTTGATAAGATACAAAAGTTGATGTTACGCTGAGTAAATAGATACCTAACATGTCATGCTTTAAAATTGCGCACATTCATTGAAATGGCGCCAAATTACAGTCCTTAAAAATCTCCATAGGCGTCGCTTAACCACTTAAGCCCCAGACCATTGTGCTGGCCAAAGACCAGAGCACTTTCTGCGATTCAGCACTTTGACAATTCCGTGGCCGTGCAACGTTGTACCCAAACAAAATTGACGTCCTTTTTTCCTACAAATAGAGCTTTCTTTTGGTGGTATTTGATCATCTCTGAGATTTCTATTTTTTGCACTATAAACAAAAAAAAGCGACAATTTTGAAAAAAACGCAATATTTTTTACTTTTTACTATAATAAATATCCCAAAAAAAAACAAAAAAACATTTTTTTCCTCAGTTTAGGCCGATATGTATTCTTCTACATATTTTTGGTAAAAAAAAATTGCAATAAGCGATTATTGATTGGTTTGCGCAAAAGTTTATAGCGTTTTGTATAGCTACAAAATAGGGGATAGCTTTATGGCATTTTTATTAATCATTTTTTTTTTACTAGTAATGGCGGCGATCAGTGATTTTTATCATGACTGTGACATTATGGCGGACACATCGGACAATTTTGACACATTTTTGGGATCATTGGCATTTATACAGCAATCAGTGCTATACAAATGCACTGATTCCTGTGTAAATGACACTGGCAGTGAAGGGGTTAACCACTAGGTGGCAGTGTAGGGGTTAAGTGTGTCCTGGGGAGTGATTCTAACTGATGGGGGGAGGGGCTGTGTGTGACACGTCACTGATCTCTGCTCCCGATCACAGGGAGCAGAGATCAGTGACACTTTCACTAGGCAGAACGGGGAAATGTTTGTTTACATTAGGATCTCCCCGTTCTTCCTCCCCGTGAGACGATCGCGGGTATCCCCGCAGCGATCAAGTCCGTGGGACCCGCGATCCCACTCACGGAGGTCCCGGCACTGCGGCGCGCACGCCATGGCACGGCAGCAAATTTAAAGGGACGTACCTGTACGCCCATTTGCCTGCCCGTGCCACTCTGCCGACGTACATCGTCGTGCACCGGTCGGGAAGTGGTTAAACATTTTTTTACGGCTTACCAGTTTACAGTTACAGAGGAGGTCTAGCACTAGAATTATTGCTCTCATTCTAACGTTTGTGGCGATACCTCACATGTGTGGTGCGAATGCCGTTTACATATGCGGGTGCGACCTAGATAAGGTGAATCCGGAAAGTATTCACAGCGCTTCACTTTTTCCACATTTTGTTTTATTATAGCCTTATTCCAAAATGAATTCAATTCATTATTTTCCTCAAAATTCTACAAACAATACCCCATAATGACAACGTGAAAGAAGTTTGTCTGAAATCTTTGCAAATTTATTAAAAATAAAAAAAAAATCCCATGTACATAAGTATTCACAGCCTTTGCCATGACACTCAGAATTGAGCTCAGGTGCCTCCTGTCTCCACTGATCATCCTTGAGATGTTTCTACAACTTGATTGGAGTCCACCTGTGATAAATTCAGTTGATTGGACATGATTTTGAAAGGCACACACCTGTCTATATAAAGGTCCCACAGGTAACAGTGCATGTCAGAGCACAAACCAAGCCATGAAGCCCAGGGAATTACAGTGGCTTGCGAAAGTATTCGGCCCCCTTGAACTTTTCAACCTTTTGCCACATTTCAGGCTCCAAACATAAAGATATAAAATTTTTATTTTTTGTGAAGAATCACCAACAAGTGGGACACAATTGTGAAGTGGAACGAAATCTTTTGGATTTTTGAAACTTTTTTAACTAATAAAAAAATGAAAAGTGGGGCGTGCAAAATTATTCGGCCCCCTTGCGTTAATACTTTGTAGAGCCACCTTTTGCTGCGATTACAGCTGCAAGTCGCTTGGGGTATGTCTCTATCAGTTTTGCACATCGAGAGACTGAAATTCTTGCCCATTCTTCCTTGCAAAACAGCTCGAGCTCAGTGAGGTTGGATGGAGAGCGTTTGTGAACAGCAGTTTTCAGCTCTTTCCACAAATTCTCAATTGGATTCAGGTCTGGACTTTGACTTGGCCATTCTAACACCTGGATACGTTTATTTGTGAACCATTCCTTTGTAGATTTTGCTGTATGTTTGGGATCATTGTCTTGTTGGAAGATAAATCTCCGTCCCAGTTTCAGGTCTTTTGCAGACGCCAACAGGTTTTCATCCAGAATGGTCCTGTATTTGGCTGCATCCATCTTCCCCTCAATTTTTTTTTTTTTTTTAAATTCTCTTTATTAATTTTAATAGGTTTACAGAAACAGAACCTTGGGGCATTCCCCGGCTCAAAAAGTACCATGTAAATCGGTACCTAACAACAGGTTATCTGCCTATTACATTACTGTTTTCGACAGAAAAACAGATAAAATACAAAACAAATGCTAAAATACAAAACAAAAACTAGTTATTACTGCTCAACCACTCCAATTGGAGAGATTATGAAAGGAGAATGTGCAACTCGTCTTCGATGAAAGTGAGATTTCCCAGGAGGGGATTCTGGAACTAGACCTAGGACATTAAAGGTTCAACTATAGGGGTGTCACAAGGGACTTAGCAAGTGTTAGCACAGAAGGGGGAGCTAATGGGTGTCAGATATACCGTCTATTCTTGAGCGGCATTAGTGGAGGTAGAGTCAAGCCATAGTTTCCATATTTTGTCAAACTTAGCAATACACCCACGGGAGAGGTATGTGGCTTTATATAATGGTATTGTAGAATTGACCAGGGCTTTCCAAGAGGTCAGAGAGGGCGCATCGGGTTTTTTCCATTTTAGTAATATTGCTTTACGGGCGTAAAAAAGTAGAAGTCCTATAAGGGTCTTAGTTGCTGTGCGGTGCGCTAAAGAGCCCACCAGGCCAAGCAAGCAGACCGGTACAGTCAGCGGGATTGGGAATGCTAACAGTGAGGTTATAAATTGCGTCACCTCTACCCAGAAAGAGTGCACTTTGGGACAGGACCACAACATATGACAGAAACCGGCCTCTACGCCACCACATTTCCAACAGCTAGGGTAGGCCCCAGGATAAATTTTGTTCAGCCGTTGCGGCGTTAAATACACCCGGTGTAGAATCCGGAATTGAATTAAACGGTCCTTCACTGCCACTAATTGAAGAAAAGGGTATTCCCACATATCCTCCCAGTCCTCTGTATCTAATTCAGGGAAGTCAGCCCTCCATTTTTCTTGGAGAGTTTCAAGCCCAAAATGCATTGATGGTAATAGTGCCTTATATATGGTGGATAGGGGTTTTACCAGATCATCATTCCGGAGGAGGGATTCTAAGGTGGAGTGAAAGAGTAATGGTGGTTGAGTTTTGAATTGGGAAGAGAAGGCATGTCTAAGCTGTAGATATCTAAAGAAGTAACAATTGGGTAGGTCATGGTTTTGTTTGAGAGTGTCAAAGGGAAGGATAGCCCCGTCTTTACATATGTGGTCGAGTATCCTAATGCCCCTTGTTGCCCATAGGCTCGGGTCCGGAATAGTGTGAAATTCAGCGAGGAGCGGATTAAGCCACAAGGGGGTATCTGGGGACCATCTGTTTGGTTCTGTTTTGTGTTTACAAACTTGCAATTGCCACACCTTTATCACTGAAGTCATAGAGTGTGTGAGAGTCGCTGGCGCTCTGGGACCTCTGTATAGTGCATTTCTCAGTGATTCAAAGGACCCCAGCGATGCTGCTTCCAGCACCACCGAGGCGTTTGTAACATCAGAGATTACCCAATTATGTGCGTGGACAAGTAGGGCTGCAAAGAAATATTTTTGGAGGTCTGGACAGGCCAGGCCCCCCTCCGTCCAGGGTCTACGGAGGATAGACCTGTTAAACCTGGGGGATCCAGACCTCCATAGGAAAGAAGAAAGGATGGCATCTAATTGTGTAAAGAATTTTTTGGGTATCCATACTGGAGTGTGTCTGATGATGTATAGAAAAATAGGGAGGCACTTCATTTTGAATAGGTTTATTCTACCTATAAGAGATAGGGGCAAATTATCCCAAGCTCTCAGTTTGGATTTAAGGCTTGATAAAAGGGGAGTAAGGTTCAAGGCAATAAAATCTGTCACCTTGGGGGTGATGTTGATCCCCAGGTAACGGATCTTTGAGGCCCAGGACAGGGGTAATGAGGGGTCCGCCGCCTGCTCCGCCGCTGGGTCGATAGGCAGGAGTTGGGATTTTTCCCAGTTGACTTTCAGTCCCGATAAAATTGTAAAACGGGAAAAAATATTAAGAGCTTCTCGAAGGGAGGGCCCAGGGTCATTAAGAAAAAGCACCAAGTCGTCGGCGTATAAAGCTAATTTTTCGACTATGGAGCCCACTCGTATGCCTACCACAGCATTAGAGTTACGAATGGCAGTGGCTAGTGGTTCCATCACCAGGGCGAACAAGAAAGGGGAAAGTGGGCACCCCTGCCTAGTTCCCCGTTGTATCTGGAATTGTTCTGAGAGCATGCCCCCTAGTTTAATTTGTGCTGTCGGGGACTTGTATAGAATGGCGATCCATTTACAGAAGATGGGGCCGAATCCGAAGGCTTGTAGTACTATATGCATGTAATCCCAAATGACTGTGTCAAAAGCCTTCTCCACATCCAAGGCCACCAAGACCCTAGTCTGGGAGGAGGTTGGAGGAAGCTGCAAATGTGTCAACACTCGCCTCAAATTTATGTCTGTGGATTTTCCAGGCATAAACCCAGTCTGATCTATGTTGATAAGGGAGGGTAGTACTTTAACCAATCTAGCAGTGAGAATCTTGGCCAGGATTTTTAAGTCATAATTTAGAAGAGAGATAGGCCTATATGAGGCACAAAGTCTTGGGTCCTTTCCAGGCTTGGGGAGGAGAACTATGTGGGCCTGATACAGGGTAGGTGGAAGAGATCCATTCTCTAGACAGTGTGTGTAGAGGGCTTGTAGCCTAGGGGCCAGCCTCTTTGCGTACGTCCTATACCAATCTCCCGGCAGACCATCTGGGCCCGGTGTCTTAGCAGGGGGAAGGGATGAGATCGCCAACTCAATCTCCAAGGTGGAGATCTGGGCGTCCAGAGCCTCCACATCCTCCTGCTCCAAAGAGGGAAGGGAGAGGCCCCGGATTTCCTCTGTCATGAGTTCGGAAGAGACAGGCAGAGACTGGCTATACAGCTCCCTAAAGTAGTTCCCAAATTCCTGAAGTATGGCTTTCGTGCCCATAATCGTCTCCCCGTCGGGTGTATGTATTTCAGATACCACCGTCTGGTAACGTGGTTCAGCAACTAGATTAGCTAACAGTCTGCCGTTCTTGTCACCTGACTCAAAAATTCTACCGGCCAATAAAGTTACATCATTGTTCGTTAAGGTGGTATAATGGAGGTTTAACTCTCTTCTCGCCTGTGCCAATAGCAGATAGGCCTCCGGGGAGGGGCTACGTGCGAAGCAGTCGGCCGCTTCAGATGCACGGTCTTCGAGTTGTGAAGTCAAGAATTTATAGTCGGCCCTTGCCGCTTTGATGGCCGAAATGTAGTAACCCCTTGTGGTCGCTTTAAAAGCTTCCCATACCGTCTCCACAGAAGCCGTATCCTCATTGGCAGGCCAGTAAGAGTCTAATAATGGAGTGACAATTTCTGCAACCGTTTCATCTTGTATCCACCGCGGAGCCAATCTCCAGGTGCCTGGGTCATTTTTCCCACCCACACCGAGGCGTATCTCCAAGGGGGAATGATCTGATAGCCCCGTCGGTAGATAGGATGTCTCGGATAGCTTTGAGAGAACAGAAGCACTGCCAAACGCCAGGTCGATCCTTGAGCTCGATTTATGAGATGAGGACAAGTGTGAAAAGGCCTTGGCAGAAGCGTGCTTCCATCTCCAGAGTTCGGTGAGGGCGAAAGTATCAGCCCAGTGCCCGAGATCCAAGTTCCCCTTACGCTGTGTGTTAGAGGAGTCAAGGACAGCGTCTAGAATGGAGTTAAAGTCCCCCCCAATTAATACATGAGCAGATTGGAAGGGTGCAAGTTTCTCATAGAGAGTGTATAGTATGGAGAAGTCTACTGGGGGGGGTAGATAGACATTTACCAATGCCCACAAAACTGTATGTATTTCCAGCAATAAAATGATATACCTTCCTCCAGGGTCTGTGATGACCCTGACAACCTTACAGGGAAGAGACTTGTTAATGAGTATTGCTACCCCTCGGGCATAGGTGGAGTAAGTAGCGTGAAAAGCTTGTCGGACCCATGCCCTGCGCAAGGCTAGGACTTTACTGCCAGTCAAATGTGTTTCCTGAAGAAACAATATATGAGGTTTGTGTGTGTTGAGGTATTTAAACAATAAGGACCTTTTGAATTTGTTGTTAAGCCCCCGTACATTCCAAGAGAGCAGCGTAATTTCAGACATTAGTACACCTGTGAAAAAAATTTGTTAGCAGGAGTAATCAGATTAGTAAATAAAGGCAGTAAAACAGTTTCTGGCGGTCTAGTACACAGATAGATCCTGAAGTATGTATATAGAGAGAGCAGTAGAGCGGTGAGCATACTTAAACTGTAGGGAAAAAGATCAACCCTACATATAACAAAAAACTCCCTGCCACGCAGCCTATTCCCCAACATAACTTGGCTTGTAGCTTGATCCCAAAACTAAAATAATAAAGTTGGTGACTTAATGATATTCAAGGGGCATAAAACTAAGCGAATCACGACCCTGGATTGAAGTCACAGTGTTCTATCAGAGTCCATAAATTTGTTTAATTTGTGGCTTAAACTCGTAGGGTAGCCATTTCCGTGGTCAAGCGTTCCTTCTCGATGAGAGGGGACGGGCGGTAATTCCTCCAGGTTGATGGAAAGCACCTGGTCTTCCACTTCTTAGAGAGAAGCCGTGGGGGTCAAGTGTGAACCTCTTGTCGATGTATTCTTGGAGAGGCTCCGGTGCTTACAGGAAATCTGGTAGGATAGAGTTGGCAAGGATGTGGGAAATCCGTGCGTCAGATAACTTTTGTAGGGAAAGTGCTTCATTGCAATTTGATCAGCCAGTCATCAGCATCCGCTGGGTTGTCGAAGAACCGGATTGTTCCGTCATGCTGGACCCGCAGACGGCTAGGGTAGAGCATGCTGTACTTTATGTTCTTATCTCTGAGCCGCCTACGAACATCATTGAAGGTTTTTCTCTTCCGCTGCAAGTCAGCCGAAAAATCAGGGAAAAGGAGCACAGAGGCGTTTCCATATTTGAGTGCAGGGTGTTTGCGAGCTTCAGAGAGAATCCTGTCCCTGTCCCGATAGTTAAGGAAGCGGACCAGAAAAGGCCTGGGGGGATTTCCAGGAATAACACGGCCCGTGGGTACCCGATGGGCCCTTTCTACCACGTAGGTGGGTGGGACGTCTGTAAGGCCCAGGAGGTTTTTAAAAAACTCTTCCGCAAATTCAGCCGGGCGATCCCCTTCCTCTTTCTCGGGTAGCCCCAGGACTCTGATATTGTTGCGCCTGAGGCGGTTTTCAGCGTCATCAGACTTTGCGACAAGGGACTGTACTGTGCGCTGCAGTTCGGCAATGGAGGTGGCATGGGTGGTTGTAAGATCTTCGGTGGCTGATATTCTAGACTCAGTTTCGGACATTCTCCCCCTTATTTTGTCAAGGTCATTTCTTATAAGGTTGCACTCCTCCGCAAGATGGTCAATGCGCACCAGCAATGAGGTCCTGCTCCGTTCGATCGCAGCAAGGATCATGGCTGTACTATCGGGAGGCAATGGGGCTGACATTTCCGCCTCCGGGGCCCCCCCAGGATCCATCTCCATTTCGGCCAATAAAACCCGGAGTCGTCCGATTAGTGTGGGATCCTGCAACGGAGAAGGGGGCGGTGGTAGCCGGAGCGGTGAATTGGCTGCCGCGGTCTTGGAGCTCTTTTTCCCCTTTTTGGAGGAGGAGGAGGACATCTGGTCAGTCTCAAGGGGGGGGGAGCCTTATAGCGGGCGATCGACTTCCAGGTCAGCGTTCAGGGGGCTGTAATCTAGGTCTGCAGCAGGCTATGAACACCAGGGGGTCGCAGCACAAATAGGCAGGTCTTGGTCACTAGCAGCCCTCCACCTCTCAGCAATCCCTCTAGGTAGGGGGGGTAGATGGCTGGGTATATCAGGTAGGGAAGGCCCAGAGCTCAGGGACAGAGGCAGAGGAAGGATGATGCAACAGGGCCCCAAAACAACTCACACTGGCAGTTTACACAGGGCAGCCGAGCACAATGGGTAGGATGGTGTATGGTAAGGCTGGTGAGGCAGATGGGTAGTGTCCGCACTCCGGAGCCCGGGGCAGGCCGCCCGCGCCGCACCTCCGCGGGCCGCGGCGTAGGAAAGAGCGGTGTCCGGCAGGCCTCGCTAGGCCGCGACCGCGATGGACAGTCCCAGCGGCCCGGCCGGCCACCAGGCCTCCCCAGGCAGATGGATGGGCTGGCAGGATGGCGAGGGGAGAGACCCTTACCTCGCGATGAGGCCGAAAACAGCTCCCCCCAGCAGTGCACAGGCCCGGAAGATGGCGGCGGCCGCGGACGCACAGGATCGATGGCCCCTCGGATGGCAGCGGACGGATTCTCCACAATACAGGCCCAGAACTTGGCACACTGTAGAGGGGGACAGGTAGGTAGGTGGATTGGCTGTTTTTATACTTTTTTATGCACGGATGGCTTAGGATGGAGAATAGGATTCCCGGAGCTCTTCACTGACACGTCCGCCGCCGTTCACATCCGGACACGCCCCCAATCATCTTCCCCTCAATTTTAACCATCTTCCCTGTCCCTGCTGAAGAAAAGCAGGCCCAAACCATGATGCTGCCACCACCATGTTTGACAGTGGGGATGGTGTGTTGAGTGTGATGAGCTGTGTTGCTTTTACGCCAAACATATCGTTTTGCATTGTGGCCAAAAAGTTCGATTTTGGTTTCATCGGACCAGAGCACCTTCTTCCACATGTTTGGTGTGTCTCCCAGGTGGCTTGTGGCAAACTTTAGACGAGACTTTTTATGGATATCTTTGAGAAATGGCTTTCTTCTTGCCACTCTTCCATAAAGGCCAGATTTGTGCAGTGTACGACTGATTGTTGTCCTATGGACAGACTCTCCCACCTCAGCTGTAGTTCTCTGCAGTTCATCCAGAGTGATCATGGGCCTCTAGGCTGCATCTCTGATCAGTCTTCTCCTTGTCTGAGCTGAAAGTTTAGAGGGACAGCCAGGTCTTGGTAGATTTGCAGTGGTCTGATACTCCTTCCATTTCAAAATGATCGCTTGCACAGTGCTCCTTGGGATGTTTAAAGCTTGGGAAATCTTTTTGTATCCAAATCCGGCTTTAAACTTCTCCACAACAGTATTACGGACCTGCCTGGTGTGTTCCTTGGTCTTCATGATGCTCTCTGCGCTTTCAACAGAACCCTTAGTGCCGGTTCACATAGGGGCGACTTGTCAGGCGACCTAGTCGCCTGACAAGTCGCCTCCCGTTCTGTGCTACGGAACCGTTCTAATAGGAGCGACGCAAGTCGCTCCGACTTAGAAAAAGGTTCCTGTACTACTTTGGGGGCGACTTGGGGCGACTTACATAGACTTCTGTACAGAAGTCGTTTTGCAAGTCGCCTCGGAAGTCGTTTGCAGGTCGCCTCGCTGAGGCGACCTGCAAGTCGTGCCGCCCCTGTGTGAACCGGCACTGAGACTATCACAGAGCAGGTGCATTTATACAGATTACACACAGGTGGATTCTATTTATCACCATCAGTCATTTAGGACAACATTGGATCATTCAGAGATCCTCGCTGAACTTCTGGAGTGAGTTTGCTGCACTGAAAGTAAAGGGGGCAAATAATTTTGCACGCACCACTTTTCAGTTTTTTAATTGCTAAAAAAGTTTAAAATATCCAATAGATTTCGTTCCACTTCACAATTGTGTCCCACTTGTTGGTGATTCTTCACAAAAAATTAAAATTTTATATCTTTATGTTTGAAGCCTGAAATGTGGCAAAAGGTTGAAAAGTTCAAGGGGGCCGAATACTTTCGCAAGCCACTGTATCTGTAGACCTCCAAGACAGGATTGTATGGAGGCACAGATCTGGGGAAGGGTACAAAAAAAGGTCTGCAGCATTGATGATCCCAATGAGCACAGTGGTCTCCATCATCCGTAAATGGAAGAAGTTTGGAACCACCAGAACTCTTCCTAGAGCGGGCCGCCCGGCCAAACTGAGCGATCGGGGGAGAAGAGCCTTAGGGAGGTGACCGAGAACCAGATGGTCACTCTGACAGAGCTCCAGTGTTTCTCTGTGGTGAGAGGAGAACCTTCCAGAAGAACAACCATCTCTGCAGCACTCCACCAATCAGGTCTGTATGGTAGAGTGACCAGACGGAAGTCACTCCTCAGTAAAAGGCACATGACGGCCCGCCTGGAATCTGCCAAAAGGCACTCTTCAGAGTGCAAAGCCAGTGTGAATGGACCTTAAATCAGCTGCTGAAAGTGCTTAACCGCCACACGCGCCGCGGGTCCCGGGTACTTAATGTTCACCGGCGGCCCGCGATTGCGCTGTGGAGAGGCAGAACCAGGCATTTCCCCGTTCTGCCTAGTGACATGACAGAGATCACTGTCATCGGAGCAGTGATCGCTGTCATGTCAGTAGAAGCCCCTCCCCCCCACAGTTAGAATCACTCCCTAGGACACACTGAACCCCTTGATCGCCCCCTAGTGTTTAACCCCTTCACTGCCATTGTCATTTACACAGTAATCAGTGCATTTTTATAGCACGGATCGCTGTATACATGACAATGGTCCCAAAATGGTGTCAAAAGTGGCCATAATGTCGCAGTCACGATAAAAATAGCAGATCGCCGCCATTACTAAATAAAAAAATGTATAATAAAAATGCTATAACTATATTCCCTATTTTGTAGATGCAATAACTCTTGCACAAACCAATCAATAAACGCTTATTGCAATTTTTTTTTACCAAAAAATATGTAGAAGAATACGTATCGGCCTAAACTGAGAACAAAAAAATTTTATATATTTTTGGGGGATATTTATTATAGCAAAAAGTAAAAAATATTGCTTTTTTTTCAAAATTCTCGCTCTTTTTTTGTTTATAGCGCAAAAAAAAACAAAAATCGCAGAGGTGATCAGATACCACCAAAAGAAAGTTCTATTTGTGGGGAAAAAAGGACGTGAATTTTGTTTGGGTGCAACGTCGCACGACCGCGCAATTGTCAGTTGAAGCGACGCAGTGCCGAATCGTAAAAAGGTGCTCTGGTCAAGAAGGGGGTAAATCCTTCCGGGGCTGAATCGGTTAAAATCTGAAAGTTTATTATCACTTTAAATGTTATCAAAGTAAATGAATAAAAATAACTAGAATAATAAAAAAAGATTAAAATTAGCAGTAGTATTTTAATCATTTTTTGTTTCATTTTTGTGTGGTATTTTGAATAATAATAAATATAGCTGTAAGGTTGGCTGGTTTGAAGCGCCCCTAGTGATTAGCCATACCATTGTTCACCATATAGGTGGCGCTAGTGTGCAACAGTCTCTGTCAGAGGTGCTCAAGATCAATTATTTATTGCTAATTTCTAACCTGTTGGCCCTTTCCACTGATAGTAGTGCACATGCACAATGGGACACACATTCGAGAAAGTCCCTAAACCTCTCCAATGGGGGCTCATTTTTAGCAGGGTGGACTTCTAATAATTGTGCGTATTACCATGTGCAGATTCTTGTCTCAGTGGCAACCACTCCTTCCATGTCTTGCATGGGTGTGACCAGGGCAGGAAGTCAGGGCATATTTCCCCACAGACAGAAATGAACATTGGAAATAAAATGTAGTTCCACCCCACTCATCCAATAAATAAACTAATAGTGGAAGTTATGTTTTTAATATGGAAGAGTCTAGAGCTATCCTAAGAAATTTTCAAAAGTAAATTCAGAATTCTGAGATTAAGGCTGAGTTCACATATATGCGAATCGCATGTGGATTTCTCAACTTCCAAATCGCATGACAGGCGAGTGTGACCGGCTCTCAACGGAGCCGGTTCACACATATCCGGGGGTGGCCACGGTCCACATTCTTAAAGGGTCCTGTGCGTCTTTGGGTCCGATTCAGATGCAAATTCAGGCAAAAATTTGGACCTAATTCACGCCTGGACCAGTGAACCAAAGCGCATCGCAGGCACACACCCGAGGCCGCACATATGTAGACTTGGCCTTAAAGTCAGAATTCTGAGATTCTAAGTCAAAATGTTGAAATTAAACAGAATTCTGGTAATCTAAATCAGAATTCTGAGATTAAAAATTAGAATTCTGAGATTAAAAATTAGAATTCTGAGATTAAAAGTCAGTATTTTGAAATTCATAGTTGGAATTCTGAGATTCAATGTCAGAATTCTGACTTTAAAACCTTAGAATTCTGATTTTTAATCACAGAATTCTGACTTTGAAACTTATGCCCCGTACACACGGTCGGACTTTGTTCGGACATTCCGACAACAAAATCCTAGGATTTTTTTCCGACGGATGTTGGCTCAAACTTGTCTTGCATACACACGGTCACACAAAGTTGTCGGAAAATCCGACCGTTCTGAACGCGGTGACGTAAAACACGTACGTCGGGACTATAAACGGGGCAGTGGCCAATAGCTTTCATCTCTTTATTTATTCTGAGCATGCGTGGCACTTTGTCCGTCGGATTTGTGTACACACGATCAGAATTTCCGACAACGGATTTTGTTGTTGGAAAATTTTATAGCAAGCTCTCAAACTTTGTGCGTCGGAAAATCCGATGGAAAATGTGTGATGGAGCCCACACACGGTCGGAATTTCCGACAACAAGGTCCTATCACACATTTTCCGTCGGAAAATCTGACCGTGTGTACGGGGCATTATAATCATGAGTTTGAAACTCAAAATTTTGAATTTGAAAATATGGAAGAGCCTAGAGCTACCCTAAGAGAAATTTACAAAAGTAAATTCATAATTCTGTGATTAAACATCTGAATTCTGAAATGCAATTCTGAAATTCAAAGTCAGAATGTTGTAAATAACATCAAAATTCTGGGATTCAAAGTCAGAATTCTGAGATTAAAAATCAGAAATTCTGAGATTCAAAGTCAGAATTCTGAGATTAAAAGTTAGAATCCCATGTTCCAAAGTAAGAATTTTAGGATTAAAAGTCAGGATTCTGAGATTCGGAATTGGAATTCTGAGATTTAAAGTCAGAATTCTAACTTTAAAACCTTAGAATTCTGACTTTTAATCCCAGAATTCTGACATTGAAACTTATAATTAACAGTTTGAAACTCAAAATTTTGAATATGAAAATATGGAAGAGCCTAGAGCTACCCTAAGAGAAATTTACAAAAGTACATTCATAATTCTGTGATTAAACGTCAGAATGCTGAGATTCAGTTCTGAAATTCAAAGTCAGAATGTTGTAAATGACATCAAAATTCTCAGATTCAAAGTCAGAATTCTGAATTTCGAAGTAAGAATTCTGAGATTAAAAGTCAGAATTCTGAGATTCAACGTCAGAATGTTGAAATTAAACATCAGAATTCTGGGATTCGAAGTTAGAACTTGAGATTCAAAGTCAGAATTCTGAAATTCAAAGTCAGAATTCTGATTTTAAAACCTCAGAATTCTGACTTTGAAACTCAAAATTGTGTTTAATAAATTTTTGGAATGCCTGTTGAAGTTTAATCTGCTTATTTTTTTCTTTGGTTCCTCCCCCCTCATCATCATGCTAATGAAATGTTCTGTTTTCATGACATACCTTATTTTTTTTATACCCTGTGGTGTCATCACTGGGTCTCTGTGCTTCTCTAGTAAATGCAGATCAAGGCTGGTGGGAGAGGCCGGCAGGGCGCTGTGCATAGCTTCCTGAAAACATCACAGCACCCTGCCTCAGTACTCCTCATGGAGCCCTCAGCCCTGATGCAAGCAGTGGTTTGGCAAAAGGGGTGGTTAGAGCAGCTTCTAATGCACATTGTGAGAAGCTCGCAGTGTGCAGTGAAGTCAGAGGAAGCCATTTCAGTTCAGGAGAGGAGCCGGTACAACTGTGCAAGACTGATGGGAAGGCTGGTCGGCAGCTGCACTAAAGCCAGTTAGAGGTCTGCTTGGGTCGATGAGTACAATACCAGGTGAATGAGCCCTGTATCATTATATCTCAGTTACGGTATTTTCTCAGTAGTGCTCGCAGTTGGCGGAATGGTTTCCCCTCCTGTCTGGAATCTCTATGAGATCCGGGTTCACAGGTGGAACGTGACGCCACTTGTCATAATCCCAAATGAGTTCCTTCACCTAATCTGCCATAAAACATCTTCTCATCCCTCCCGAGTTCTCCACACAAGTACTTCTCCTTAATACTCATTAACATGAAGGATGCTTGAAGTATTTGGGTAGGAGAGCGCGGATCGCTCTCTATAATTAATATTCTCTGTGATTGGAATGTTGCCGGAGTGAATTTGTAGGGAAAGAAAATGTTCTACATTACAGATATACTGTAAGGAGAGGAAAAGTTCACAGCTGAGTGTAGCAACGCAACATATGGGGCTCTGCGTTAGTTTCCAGGCTCTCTGATAACACCAGAGGGTGGAGGAGACATCAGAGGTCTAATAAACCCCTGAAGTCTCCATAAAGAGGTCCTGTCACCTGCCTAATGTCATCGGAGGTCTAAAAAAAACCCTGAAGTCTCCATAAGGAGATCCTGTCATCTGTCCAATGACATTGGAGGTCTAATAAAGTTCAAGACGTCAAGTCCATAAGAAGGTGTGTTTTTTGCTGGACTAACCTCTTTCTATAGTAGATTATACTACTCCATTTTGAAACTATTTTGTATTCATAAATGGATATTCCCTCTGATGCTTTTCTTTCATCTTTTTACTATAGATTATTGGATGGGTTGACTGGCTTCCAGCACTGTCAAAAAACCTTCCCCTCCTCTTTTGTTTGGAGGTTAGATGCCCTTTGTGTGTGATCTTTCTTTTGGCTTGGGCCCATCATACCCGACCTCCCTGGCTTTTTCCATCCTGGCTGATCTGGGGCAGCGGAATATCTCTCCACGTTTTCTTTTAACCAGATGCATTCCTGTTGACATCTCAAGAAACATGGTTAGCTCTCATGGTGTTATTCTATTATATGCTCAATATGTAATGCTTATTCATATATTTTGTATGATAATTACTTATTATGTCTTTTTCTGTGCTCTACTAATTTGTAGACAACCAATGAACCACTAGCCCCTAAAGAAGAGGTGTAATCGCTACAAACCTCGAAAAGCGTTGGGTATCGTCTGACCCAGTTCACTACTGGCCAGTCTTGAGTGGTTGTCTGTATACATATATATATACAGTATCGCACAAAAGTGAGTACACCCCTCACATTTTTGTAAATATTTTATTCTATCTTTTCATGTGACAACACTGAAGAAATTACACTTTGCTACAATGTATGAGTGAATGAATGAATGAATGATTTGTATAGCGCTGCATTTGCGAACTGAATCGCCTCACTACACTACCTCATTATACACTACAATGTATAGTAGTGAGTGTACAGCTTGTATAACAGTGTAAATTTGCTATCCCCTCAAAACAACTCAACACACAGCCAATAATGTCTAAACCGCTAGCAACAAAAGTGAGTACACCCCTAAGTGAAAATGTCCAAATTGGGCCCAAAGTGTCAATATTTTGTGTGGCCACCATTATTTTCCAGCACTGCTTTAACCCTCTTGGGCATGGAGTTCACCAGAGCTTCACAGGTTGCCACTGGATTCCTCTTCCACTCCTCCATGATGACATAATGGAGCTGGTGAATGATAGAGACCTTGCACTCCTCCACCTTCCGTTTGAGGATGCTCAATAGGGTTTATGTCTGGAGACATGCTTGGCCAGTCCATCACCTTTACCCTCAGCTTCTTTAGCAAGGCAGTGGTCATCTTGGAGGTATGTTTGAGGTTGTTATCATGTTGGAATACTGCCCTGCTGCCCAGTCTCCAAAGGGAGGGGATCATGCTCTGCTTCAGTATGTCAAAGTACATGTTGGCATTCATGGTTCCCTCAATGAACTGTAGCTCCCCAGTGCCGGCAGCACTCATGCAGCCCCAGACCATGACACTTCCACTACCATGCTTGACTGTAGGCAAGACACACTTGTCTTTGTACTCCTTACCTGGTTGCCACCACACACGCTTGACAACATCTGAACCAAATAAGTTTATCTTTGTCTCATCAGACCACAGGACATGGTTCCAGTAATCCATGTCCTTAGTCTGCTTGTCTTCAGCAAACTGCAGGCTTTTGTGTGTATCATCTTTAGAAGAGGCTTCCTTCTGGGACTACAGACATGCAAACCAATTTGATGCAGTGTGCGGCGTATGTTCTGAGCACTGACAGGCTGACCCCCCACCCCTTCAACCTCTGCAGCAATGCTGGCAGCACTCATACGTCGATTTCCCAAAGACAACCTCTGGAAATGACGCTGAGCACGTGCACACTTCTTTGTTCAACCATGGCGAGGCCTGTTCTGAGTGGAACCTGTCCTGTATGGTCTTGGCCACCGTGCTGCAGCTCAGTTTTAGGATCTTGGCAATCTTCTTATAGCCTAGGTCATCTTTATGTAGAGCAACAATTCTTTTTTTCAGATCCTCAGAGAGTTCTTTGCCATGAGGTGCCATGTTGAACTTCCAGTGACCCGTATGAGAGAGTGAGAGCGATAACACCAAATTTAACACACTTGCTCCCCATTCACACCTTAGACCTTGTAACACTAATGAGTCATGTGACACCGGGGAGGGAAAATGGCTAATTGAGCCCATTTTGGACATTTTCATTTAGGGGTGTACTCACTTTTGTTGCTAGTGGTTTAGACATTAATGGCTCTGTGTTGAGTTATTTTGTGGGGACAGCAAATTTACACAGTTGTACAAGATGTACACTCATTACTTTACATTGTAGCAAAGTTTAATTTCTTCAGTGTTGTCACATGAAAATATATAATAAAATATTGACAAAAATGTGAGGGGTGTACTTACTTTTGTGAGATACTGTATATGTTTCTTGACATTGTAATTTGTATAATAGATATATGCATCCCATTGTGACTTTTTCATAAGTCATCAATTCATTTTTAATCTTTTCTAATAAAATATCAATATTTCTTCATTATACCTATTTGTCAAGGAATTTCTGCCTCTAAAAGTCCCACAGAGGAATTTGTTCGATTTTCTATTCAATTTTTAGGGATGTGGGCAGTAATTTCTTTTTCATAGATCGATATTACTACCACAATTTATTCTTGTCACCTGCCCAATGACATTGGAGGTCTAGAAAACCCCTGAAGTCTCCATAAAGAGGTCCTGTCACCTGCCCAATGACATCGGAGGTCTAGTAAACCCCTGAAGTCTCCATAAAGAGGTCCTGTCACCTGCCCAATGACATCGGAATTCTAATAAACCCCTGAAGTCTCTATAATAAGGTCTTGTCACCTGCCCAATGACATTGGAGGTCTAATAAACCCCTGAAGTCTCCATAAAGAGGTCCTGTCACCTGCCCAATGAAATCGGAGGTCTAGTAAACCCCTGAAGTCTCCATAAAGAGGTCCTGTCACCTGCCCAATGACATCGGAAGTCTAATAAACCCCTGAAGTCTCTATAATAAGGTCCTGTCACCTGCCCAATGACATTGGAGGTCTAATAAACCTCTGAAGTCTCCATAAAGAGGTCCTGTCACCTGCCCAATGACATCGGAGGTCTAGTAAACCCCTGAAGTCTCCATAAAGAGGTCCTGTCACCTGCCCAATGACATCGGAAGTCTAATAAACCCCTGAAGTCTCTATAATAAGGTACTGTCACCTGCCCAATGACATTGGAGGTCTAATAAACCCCTGAAGTCTCCATAAAGAGGTCCTTTCACCTGCCCAATGACATAGGAGGTCTAATAAACCCCTGAAGTCTCCATAATAAGGTCCTGTCACCTGCCCAATGACATTGAAGGTCTAGTAAACCCCTGAAGTCTCCATAAGGAGGTCCTTTCACCTGCCCAATGACATCGGAGGTCTAATAAACCCCTGAAGTCTCCATAATAAGGTCTTGTCACCTGCCCAATGACATTGAAGGTCTAGTAAACCCCTGAAGTCTCCATAAAGAGGTCCTGTCACCTGCCCAATGACATCGGAGGTCTAATAAACCCCTGAAGTCTCCATAATAAGGTCCTGTCACCTGCCCAATGACATTGAAGGTCTGGTAAACCCCTGAAGTCTCCATAAAGAGGTCCTGTCACCTGCCCAATGACATGAGGTCTAATAGACTAGATCACTCAGACGAGTGTGTTTCCTCTAATGGGACTTTAAATTGTGTCACAGACAAACTAGGTTTGATTTTTAGAAATCAAAAAGATAATAATTAAAAGAGTATATTTATTTAAGACAAGATTAAAAAAAATAGATAACTATGACAAATGCCAAAATAAACATCCAAAGGGATGCACATTAATGGATGCAGTGGTTACATAGGGCACAATACATTTAACCAAATCTATTGAAGATTGATAACAAACAATAGAAGAACCCAACGTTTCGAGGTCTATGAAGGTACAACCTCTTCTTCAGGGGTAATGGTTTAAGTCACAGCGAAATTTACGTCTATGGTCAAAAACAAAGGAGAAAAATAAGGACAGAGTTGTAGACATATACACATTAACCAAAAGATTATTGCAATATTTTAAATCTTCAATAGATTTTAGACATGTGCGATTAGTTTCATACGAATCGAAAATTCGTACGAATTTCCATAAATTCGTACATTCTGGAGGATCCGAAATACGAACTGCTATGCTTCCGAATTTTATACGAAATTTCGTTTACGGATTTCGGATCCAAATTCCTAACGAACATTCGTAATTGTTACGAAAAGTTAACGAACCTAAAAGTAAAAAAAACCCCAGGAAGTCAGCACAGCACAGGGATGGAGGGAGCCCCTCATAATGATAAATTCATCATAACGAACATTCGCAATTGTTACAAAAAGTTAACATACGAAATTACGAAATTAGACTTAATTCTAATATGAATCGGAACGGAAGGAAACAAAGCGAATTTATTGACGGCGCACATGTCTAATAGATTTGGTTAAATGTATTGTGTCCTATGTAACCACTGCATCCGTTAATGTGCATCCTTTTGGATGTTTATTTTGGCATTTGTCATAGTTATCTATTTTTAATGTTGTCTTAAATAAATATACTCTTTTAATTATTATCTTTCTGATTTCTACCAATCATACCTAGTTTGTCAGTGACCCAATGTAAAGTCCCATTAGAGGAAACACGCTCTTCTGAGTGATCAAGTCTATCTTATTAGGGATGTGGGCCAGCTGTCCTTAGTACATACAGGAGTGACACCACTCTCCAATAATCAGAGGTCTAATAAACCCCTGAAGTCTCCATAAAGAGGTCCTGTCACCTGCCCAGTGCTATCACATAGGGGGTGTCTTAGCGATATCAATAGAGTTAATCGAAGAAAATATTGCTTTAACCACTTGCTAACTGCCCTATAGGAGTTTTACTGCTTACTGCCCCGTACACACGGTCGGATTTTCCGATGGAAAATGTCCGATCGGAGCGTGTTGTCGGAAATTCCGACCGTGTGTGGGCTCCATCGGACATTTTCCATCAGATTTTCCGACACACAAAGTTTGAGAGCAGGCTATAAAATTTTCCGACAACAAAATCCGTTGTCGGAAATTCCGATCGTGTGTACACAAATCCGACGAACAAAGTGCCACGCATGCTCAGAATAATTAAAGAGATGAAAGCTATTGGCTACTGCCCCGTTTATAGTCCCGGCGTACGTGTTTTACGTCACCGCATTCAGAATGATCGGATTTTCCGACAACTTTGTGTGACCGTGTGTATGCAAGACAAGTTTGAGCCAACATCCGTCGGAAAAAATCCTAGGATTTTGTTGTCGGAATGTACGAACAAAGTCCGACCGTGTGTACGGGGCATTAGAGCGGCAGCTCTCTGCAGAATCACGTATATATACACGTGATCCTGCACTTCCACCTGCAGGGGGCGTGCTGTGATTATTCACATCATAAGCCGATCTGCGGGTGCCTGGCACTCAGGCTCCATTCACACTTGAGCGTATCGCAGCAACAGCTGCTGCAGCACGTTTTTTTTTTTTATTAGCTGTTTTTTTTTTTTTTTTTTTTTTTTTTTTTAGTGGAGTGTTTTTGGAGTTGCGCTATTCATTTAAATGGGCCTCCCTCCGCTCCAAAAATGCTCCAAAGAAGCTCAAGTACAACAATCTTGGTAGACAATCACAAAATTGCACCGCGTTTTGGGTGCCATTAGGAAACAATGTCATCGTAAATGAGTTCCGTGTTTTGCCGCGATACTGGAATTGCGGGTAGAATCTCGGCGATTCCACCCACGATCTAAATTGCTCAAAGGTGAATGTAGCTTCAATGTCCGTCGACACAAACCGATCATCGGTAAAACACACAAAGAACTGAGAGATCTACCTATGTAAACAAGGCAGATCTTTGTTCTGATAACATGTATATATGCACCACATAGTAGCCCATTATGTGTCACTTACCTGACACAGGATCCTGCGATGTCACCGCTGTCCCCTCTTCCATGAAGCAATCATCTTCCTTCCAGGTATCGCGCGGGAGCCACCACTAACGGCATGATCGCCGTTAGAAACGGCGCGCTTCAGTGCGCCTGCGCATGGTTGTCTACGGCACATGCGCCGTAGACATCGGTGCCTGTCTTTTGCAAATATCATTATATTACCAGCACCTAAATCTAGGCTTACCTGTATGTAAAAGTGGTCTGTAAGGGTTTACAACCACTTTAACCCTTTGTTTGCCCCCTGATGGTAACCTCTTCCCAGCCAGTCTCATTAATACAGTGACAGTGCATATTTTTTTTTAGCACTGATCACTGTATTTGTGTCACTGGTTCCCAAAAAGTAAATGTCAGATTGTCCCGCTGCAATATCGCAGTTCCGCTATAAGTCACAGATCGCCGCCATTGCTAGTATAAAAAATAAAATAAATAAAAATTCCATAAAAATATTTCATAGTTTGTAGACGCTATAACATTCGCGTAAATCAATCGATATAGGCTTATTGGGATTTTTTTACTAAAAATATGTAGCAGAATACCTGTTGACCTAAATTTATGAAGAAATTAGATTTTACATTTTTTTTATTGGATTTGTTTTATAGCAGAAAGTAAAAAATATTTTTTTTCAAAATTGTCGGTCTTTTTTTTGTTTACAAACAGTTCACTAACAGCCAAATTTGAAAGGAAATTTCAATACCTATAATTTAATAGTTAGTTATGATATCAGATTTTCAAATTTTTGGGCTTTCGGATTTTCGAATTTCAACTTTACGAATTCATGAATGTTCGAATTTACGAAATTTTTAATTTACGAATTTTAGAATTAAAAATTCGTTAAACGGGTTTTCGTTAATTTGGATGTTTCCAGATTAATGGATTTGTCGAAAAATACGTTAAAAAACGAATTCAGAATCATTCTACGTACATACGCTTTTTCTCTTGTATGTGCCTGTTTAATATTGCCCCTGCATGGGAGAACCATGGCTTGTCATACTCTCTCAAACTTAATAAAATTATTGAAACAGAAAAAACAAATTTGGAACAAAACAAATTGCACGTGTCTAATCGATGTACATTGCAGGGATTTTAACAAACTGTGTTGCAGACTCCTACCTTTTGTTATTCGAAAGAAATAGCTGATTATTTCTCTGTGTCCATGTGGAATCTGTATGGGAGTGATTTTATCATTATCAATCAGCTGCTGCACCTGCAGGGCTCTAATGAGGAAAGTAGGAGGGTCTGCCTCCCTTTAGACGTGATTTCCGTGGCCAGTACGTGGCCAATATGTATTCTGCTACATATTTTTTGGTAAAAAAAAATCCCAATAAGTGTATATTGATTGGTTTGCCCAAAAGTTATAGTGTCTACAAACTACGGGATATTTTTATGGAATTTTTATTTATATTTATTTTTATTATTTTTTGCACTATAAAGACAGACAATTTTGAAAAAAAAAAACTATATTTTTTACTTTCTGCTATAAAATATAACCACTTATGCCACCTATTAGTGCCCATCAGTGCCGCCTTTCAGTGCCACCTATCAGTGCCGCCTATCAGTGCCGCCCTTCAGTGCCAATTAGTGCCACCTATCAGTGCCGCATATTAGTGTCCATCAGTGCCACCTCATCAGTGCCACCTCATTGGTGCCCATCAGTGCCACCTTGTCAGTGCCCATCAGTGTCGCCTTATCAGTGCCCGCCAGTGCAGCCCCATCAGTGCCCATCAGTGAAGGAGAAAACGTACTTATTTACAAAGTTTTGTAACAGAAACAAAAAAAAACTTTTTTTTTCTAAATTTTCAGCCTTTTTTTTATTTGTTTAGCAGAAAATAAAAATCCCAGAGGTGATCAAATACCACCAAAAGAAAGCTCTATTTGTGGGCACAAAATGATAAAAATTGTGATTGGGTACAGTGTAGCACGACCGAACAATTGTCATTCAAATTGCGACAGCGCTGAAAGCTGAATATTGGTCTGGGCAGGAAGGTGTATAAGTGCCCGGTATTGAAGTGGTTAAATAAATTAAATATTTTTTTTTAATAAATCATAAGTGAAATAAAAAAAATATATGTTTTACAGAAAGTCATAGCTGATAAGATCTATAAAAAATATACGTAATTCTCTCATATATAATCTGCTTCATACCGCTGTTTGTTATCTGGCGCCCAGTTGCAGAATATTGCCGATGCCACATTCAGTCTTCTGCGTGTCCAGGGGGGGTGCGCAGACCTCTTCCCTGCATCTCGCACCGCCGTTGCCATGGCAACATCGGAATGTGGAGATTAGGAGACAATAGTTTTTTAATGGTAAGGGGGAATTCGAGGGAAAAAAAAGAGCAATAATGCTTCAGGGGTTACACAGGAATGATGATCATTGCAGGATTAGACCTTCGAATCACACCGGGATTGCGATGATTGGCACTTAGGATGGGAAAACAAACACCCATCTTCATAAATGATTCCATACATGTATGGGGCTGATGGTGTAACAAGCATGTTAAACAGACACAAACTCCTAAAAAGTAGATGAAAACCCAATCGTGTCTCCCAATTGTGCTCCTGCGTTGTCACCCTGTCACATGGGCTTCTGATGGAGACGACACATTGGGGGTGGATTTACTAAAGGCAAATAGACTGCGCACTTTGCAAGAGCAGTTGCTCCAGAGCTTAGTAAATCAGCAGAAGCTCCGCTGACTTCCATCATCCAATCATGTGCAAGAATTGTTTTTTTTTCTTTTTTTTTTTTCTTGCATGTGATTGGTTATTCCTTGCAAAGTGAAGCCTTCCATTATTTGCTATGCTCTGGAGTGACTGCACTGCAGAGCAGTCTATTTGCCTTTAGTAAATCAACCCCATTGCGCAGATAGGGTTTACTGTAGTCACAATCAGTGGCGGCTGGTGTTTTTCTTTTGGGGGGGGGTGGCAAACATCCACCTATCCCCCCAGCCGCACCCACCCGCCCCGCTGTTTGCTGGTCGGTCAGGCACTTAGCCCATCATGGCAGGCAGCGTGGTGCAGCGGCTCGGCTCCGAGTCCTCACCTCCATGGCGACTTCCAGCTACTCCCCTCCTCCTCCTAGGCATCCAATAGGATCGCCTGTCCTTTCAGCCCATCTGGTGACCGGTGTCAAAACCCACTTCCTGATTGGCCAGGAGGAGGATCAGTGTTACAACAGCGAATATTGATTCGCTGTTGTAACACACCTGGGTGGGTCTCGAAGCGCACTCTCTGCGACCCAAGCCCACCCTATATTGAAGCATATTAGACCCTCTGGCTCTAATCGGTGCTTCGAAAAAACAGCCCCTCCGCATTGGAATCCATGCGCCGTTGTGTCCTGAAAGGGGCCGGATTCATGGATTGGGGAGGCAGCAATGGACAGGGGGGGACAGTAAGTTTTCATACATTTTTTTTTTTTTTTTGAGCAACTAAAAATTAATGTTTCATGTGGCTATTATGCATTTTCATTTACAGCCAGCATGTGGAGCTCCAGGATTCTTTTGGCATTTTGACATGTTTACCTGTCTATTCCTAGCTGCTCTGCTGAAAAAAAATGCCTGCTGCTCACTGGGCTCAGTAGCTAAAGATTATGATTGAAGTTGTAAGCTTTACCTCCACTTTCTGCCTTCCTGCCTGTTAGATTACTCAGGGGGTATACAATGAGAGAGAGAGAGAGAGAGAGAGAGAGAGAGAGAGAGAGAGAGAGAGAGAGAGAGAGAGAGAGAGACTAAAAGGGAATAGCTTCTGCTTTACTCTCTCTGCATGAAGCACATACGGCACCTTTGATTGTCTAATTAACAATATATGCATGTGTAGTGATAAGGCAGATTAAAGAGATAGATAGATAGATAGATAGATAGATAGATAGATAGATAGATAGATAGATAGATAGATAGATAGATAGATAGATAGATAGATAGATAGATAGATAGCAGGGACGTGCAGTGAGGTGAGTGGCTGGTGAGGCACTGGCTAGTATCAGAACCAGGTACACACAGGTAACATACACCGCGATCGTTAGAGCGAGAGCAATAATTCTAGTACTAGACCTCCTCTGTAACTCTAAACATGTAATCTGTAAAAAAAAAATAAAGCGTCGCCTATGGAGATTAAGTACCAAGTTTGGTGCCATTCCACAAGCAGGCGCAATTTTAAAGCGTGACATGTTAGGTATCTATTTACTCTGCATAACATCATCTTTAACAGTATACAAAATGTTTGGGGGTTCTGAGTAATTTTCTAGGAAAACAATGATGATTATTACTTTAAGGTAGAAAAGGAAGGAGAAAGAGAGGGAAGAAATGGGAAGGAAAGAAGGAAAGAAAGAAGGAAAGAAGGAAAGAAAGAAAGAAAGAAAGAAAGAAAGAAAGAAAGAAAGAAAGAGGGAAAGAGGGAAAGAGGGAAAGAGGGAAAGAGGGAAAGAAAGAGGGAAAGAAAGAGGGAAAGAAAGAAAGAGGGAAAGAAAGAAAGAAAGAAAGAGGGAAAGAAAGAAAGAAAGAAAGAGGGAAAGAAAGAAAGAAAGAAAGAGGGAAAGAAAGAAAGAGGGAAAGAAAGAGGGAAAGAAAGAGGGAAAGAAAGAGGGAAAGAAAGAGGGAAAGAAAGAAAGAAAGAAAGAAAGAAAGAAAGAAAGAAAGAAAGAGGGAAAGAAAGAGGGAAAGAAAGAAAGAGGGAAAGAAAGAGGGAAAGAAAGAAAGAAATAAAGAGGGAAAGAAAGAAAGAAAGAAAGAGGGAAAGAGGGAAAGAGGGAAAGAGGGAAAGAGGGAAAGAGGGAAAGAAAGAGGGAAAGAGGGAAAGAGGGAAAGAGGGAAAGAAAGAGGGAAAGAGGGAAAGAGGGAAAGAGGGAAAGAAAGAGGGAAAGAAAGAGGGAAAGAAAGAGGGAAAGAAAGAGGGAAAGAAAGAAAGAGGGAAAGAAAGAAAGAGGGAAAGAAAGAAAGAAAGAAAGAGGGAAAGAAAGAAAGAGGGAAAGAAAGAGGGAAAGAAAGAGGGAAAGAAAGAAAGAGGGAAAGAGGGAAAGAGGGAAAGAAAGAAAGAAAGAAAGAAAGAAAGAAAGAGGGAAAGAAAGAAAGAAAGAAAGAGGGAAAGAAAGAAAGAGGGAAAGAAAGAGGGAAAGAAAGAGGGAAAGAAAGAAAGAGGGAAAGAGGGAAAGAGGGAAAGAGGGAAAGAGGGAAAGAAAGAAAGAAAGAAAGAAAGAGGGAAAGAAAGAGGGAAAGAAAGAAAGAAAGAAAGAGGGAAAGAAAGAGGGAAAGAAAGAGGGAAAGAAAGAAAGAGGGAAAGAGGGAAAGAAAGAAAGAAAGAAAGAAAGAAAGAAAGAAAGAGGGAAAGAGGGAAAGAGGGAAAGAGGGAAAGAGGGAAAGAGGGAAAGAGGGAAAGAGGGAAAGAAAGAAAGAAAGAGGGAAAGAAAGAGGGAAAGAAAGAGGGAAAGAAAGAAAGAAAGAAAGAGGGAAAGAAAGAGGGAAAGAAAGAGGGAAAGAAAGAAAGAAAGAAAGAAAGAAAGAAAGAAAGAAAGAAAGAAAGAAAGAAAGAAAGAAAGAGGGAAAGAAAGAAAGAAAGAAAGAGGGAAAGAGGGAAAGAGGGAAAGAGGGAAAGAGGGAAAGAAAGAGGGAAAGAGGGAAAGAGGGAAAGAGGGAAAGAGGGAAAGAGGGAAAGAAAGAGGGAAAGAAAGAGGGAAAGAAAGAAAGAAAGAAAGAGGGAAAGAAAGAGGGAAAGAAAGAAAGAAAGAAAGAGGGAAAGAAAGAGGGAAAGAAAGAGGGAAAGAAAGAAAGAAAGAAAGAGGGAAAGAAAGAAAGAAAGAAAGAAAGAAAGAAAGAAAGAAAGAAAGAAAGAAAGAAAGAAAGAAAGAAAGAATCTATTTTGTAATAAATACAGATAACATGTGATTGCGGTCAGTAGATACAATGTATAATGGAAACATTCTGGGAGTCTCTATGACCGTTTAGTGTGTCCCGTGTCCTCTGACATGTGAACACGCCCGGATTGTTGCACAGACTGCGGATTAAATGTGACATTTTCTTGTTGTGGTTAATATTGGTAAAACATCCTTTTCCTGCGAGGGTCCGCAGCCACAGTGATTGGATCCGCTGGTTTTCCAGCACGGGAGCGACGCTGCCGGAATGATAATGAGGAGGGGGGAGAGGAGGGGGAGGGGGGAAAACATGGAGGCCGACAGGCTTCACTGGTGTGTAATAAAAATTCAATCTGGATTTTAATGAATGCGTGAGGAGAGGCTTAAACACGTTCTATTAAAGCCGGGTCCGGCGGGGCCGGGAATTGATGGGCCCCTCCTGTCTTACATGGTTACAAATGTCTAAAACTTCTGATGACACTTTTCATGGAAGTCTGCGCTGGATTTATAATTTGCCATCGCCGAAGGAAAGAGGAAAACGCGGGGCGGGGGTGTCAGTATGAGAGCTAAAACAGATGCACACTGATCAGCCATAACATTATGACCACTGATAAGTAAAGTGAAGAACACTGATTATCTCATTACAATGGCATCTGTAAGTGGGTGGGAGATATATTAGGCCCCAAATGAACATGTTGTCCCTGAAGTTGATGTTTCGAAAGCAGAGAAAATGGGCAAGTGTAAGAATTTGGGCAACTTTGGGCTGAATGCTAATGACTAGACGACTGGGTCAGAGCATCTCCAAAACTGCAGCTCTTGCGGGATGTTCCCGCTCTGTATTAGTCAGGACCGACCAAAAGTGGACCAAGGAAGGAAAACCGGAGAACCAGTGACAGGGTCATGCGCGGCCAAGGCTCATTGATGGAGTTGGGGAGCAGGTTTTTAAGACAGGGCAAAAGGGGCAGCTGCCCTGGGCCCCATTATTGTTGTGGGGCCCAAAGCAGCTGCCTCATAATTGCCAACTATCCCAGTTTAAATTCCCTTATCCCTTGAGGTTTTAGTAAAATGCTGTGTCCCGATATCTCAGTGTAAAGTTCTGTTGCTGCTGCCCAGCTCTGCTCTATTGCCATGTACAGATAACTCACCTGCAGACCCTGTGTTTTCATGTAAATAACCTGCATTGATTTGTAAATAGCGGCGGCATTATTTTTGTAAATAGTTATGTATATCATGTCCCCCTGAGGTCATATCTACAATCACTTCTGCTGAATGCTGCCCACTGGGGAGGTAAAGGGTCATGCTTGAAAGTCCTGCCTACAGCTGTGGTCATTAAGCCGAACATCAGCCTGTTCTGCAAAGGTAAGCAATATGGAGGTGAGACCCTTCTTCAAAACAATATGGTGTCACAGCACCCTGAATTTTGGTGCATGTGAATACGCACATCTCAGCCGATGCATGAGGGTGTCAATAACAATTAATTGCACTTCTGTGTATCGGCTAAAGGGCAGCACGCTTCTGTGGTGTTAGGAAAGCGATTTTGCATGTATTCCCAACACACACAAATGTGAACGCAGGCTAAATGTCTCAGTTACATTGGTGGTCAGTGTAAATCTTCTCATTACATTGAGGCTTGGTGTACAATCCTTTTATTCACACTAGTGGCCAGTGTGAAGGTCCCCCTTGCATTGGTGGTCAGTGTAAATCCCTGTTTACATTGATGGCTACTGTGAATTCTCCTATTACATTGGTGGTCAGTGTAAATCTCCATTACATTGGTGGCCAGTGTAGAAACTCCTCTTTATATGGTAATCGTTAAAAAAAAATCCAAACTGGAATTTTTGGTCAGTTTAGAATCCTCCCTTACGTTGGTGGTCCATGTAGAAGCCCCCTTTAAATTGGCGGTGAGTGTAAATCCCCCTTACATTGGTGGCCAGTGTAGAAATCCCCCTTTATTGGCTGTTATTGTGAAATCCCCCATTACATTGGTTGTCAGTTGTAAATTCTTCATAACATTGGTGACCGGTGTATATTTCCCTTTACATTGGTGGTAAGGGCAGAATTGCTCTTATACTGGTGGTCTAACCCCTAACATTGGTGATTGGTGTAGAAGTGTCACCTTACATTGGTGGTCAGTACAAAAAATCTCCTTGACAATGGTTGTCAGTGTAAATTCCCCCTTACATGGAGGTCATTGTATATTTACCCTTACACTGGTGGTTGGTGTAAATGCTCTTATTACATAAGTGTCAGTGTAGAAATCCCTCTTTTCTATTGGTGGGTGGCGTAAAATCCCCCATTACATGGTGGTCAGTGCAAATTCCCCCTCACATTTATGATCAGTGTAAATCCCCCCACCGTCACATTGCTGGTCATTGTAAATTCCCCATCACATTGGTAGAATCCCCCATTATATATTGACCAAAGATTTCTATATGATTCAGAATTTGTCAGAGTACTGCCTCCTAACTAATCACATCCTCCCAGCAATGCCACTGATCCCATCAACCCCCCAGCATTGCCACTGATCCCAGGAGTCCTAGGAGTTTTCTGTCTATTGATGGGTCCCCTCACCTCCCAAGTCCATGGAGTGCAGGCAGTGGGGAGATGATGTGCTGTAACCTGTAGCAACCAATCAGTGAGCAGTAATGGTATGCACTAACCTCTTGCAACCAATCATTAAGCGGTAAGGATATGCAGTAACCTCTAGGAACCAATCAGTGAGCGGTAATAATGTGCAGTAACCTCTCGCAACCAATTAGTGAGTGGTACAGATGTCCAGTAACCTCTAGCAATCAATCAGTGAGCAGTATTGATGTACAGTAATCTCTGGCAACCAATCAACAAGCAGAAGTCATGTGCTGTAACCTCTAAAAAATATACAGTGAGCCATAATGTGTGCTGTAACCTCTAGCAGCCAGTCAGTGAGGGGTAATGATACACTGTAACCTCTGGCAACCAATCGCTGCCTAATCTGTTTCAGTAAACTGATTTTGAGTCTAGCTGCTATTTATTGTATGTCTCAAAGCATGTGGAGAGCAAAATTGCATGGAAGAAGGGGCCCAAGAAAATGTTTGCCCAGGGTCCAGGCAATATTAAAGGCGGCCCTGGTGGGGAGGGAAGGCTGGCCTGTGTGCTCCAATCCAATTGAAGAGCTACTTAGGCTCAAATTGCTTAACAAGTTAATGCTGGTTCTGATAGAACGGTGTCAGAACACACAGAACATAGCAGTTTGTTGTATATGGGGCTGTGTAGCCGCAGACC
Source organism: Aquarana catesbeiana (assembly GCF_042186555.1). NCBI lineage: Eukaryota > Metazoa > Chordata > Amphibia > Anura > Ranidae > Aquarana > Aquarana catesbeiana. The sequence goes on from NC_133328.1 coordinate 19,063,518, forward strand.
GGTCAGGGTGCCCATGCTGACCCGTGTCTACAACTATAAGCATTTACAATGGGCATGTGAGCATCAGAACTGGGCCATGTTGGAAGGGAAGAGGATGGGCTGGTCTGATGAATTCAAGAATGAAGATTTTGCACACCCTGGTTTTAGTAAATCAACCCCAGTGTGTCTGTGTGTTATTATTTGGCGGCAAAAATGGAGCAGAGGATACACAATGAACACATAAGTCTGAATTGTACACATCGCCCAATTGGATGGGTAGTAACCAGCAAATCAGAAAATTGTACATTTTAAACCTTCTGAATATATGCATGCGAATGTATACAAAACACAGAGAATTGCACAATTGCGCAAATTTATGAATTGACTGATTGCTTGCAAATATTACTTACACAATATTGTCAAAAGTATTGTTACGTCCGCCTTTACATGCACATTAACTTTAATGGCATCCCAGTCTTAGTCCGTAGTGTTCAATATTGAGTTGGCCCACCCTTTGCAGCTATAACAGCTTCAACTCTTCTGGGAAGGCTGTCCACAAGGTTTAGGAGTGTGTCTATGGGAATGTTTGATCATTCTTCCAGAAGCGCATTTGTGAGGTCAGGCACTGATGTTGGATGAGAAGGCCTAGCTCGCAATCTCTGTTCTAATTCATCCCAAAGGTGTTCTATCGGGTTGAGGTCAGGACTCTGTGCAGGCCAGTTAAGTTCCTCCACCCCAAACTCGCTCATCCATGTCTTTATGGACCTTGCTTTGTGCACTGGTGCGCAGTCATGTTGGAACAGGAAGGGGCCGTCCCCAAACTGTTCCCACAAAGTAGGGAGCATGAAATTGTCCAAAATGTCTTGTTATGCTGACGCCTTAAGATTTCCCTCCCCTGGAACTAAGGGGCCGAGCCCAACCCCTAAAAAACAACCCCACACCATAATCCCCCCTCCCAGGGGCATATCATGAAATGAATGGACCTGTGTGCAAGATAAAAAGTGGGCACTAGAAACTGACAAAAAAAAAAAGAAGAAGAAGAAAGGGGGGCGTGGCTTAAATTGTCCGGAAAAAATTCACAGCGCTTCACTTTTGTTATGTTACAGCCTTACTCCAAAATGGATTAAATTAATTATTTTACTCAAATTCTACAAACAATACCCCATAATGACAACGTGAAAGAAGTTTGTTTGAAATCTGTGCAATTGTATTAAAAATAAAAAATGAAAAAAATCCCATGTACATAAGTATCACAGCCTTTGCTCAATACTTTGTTGAAGCACCTTTGGCACCAATTACAGCCTCAAGTCTTTTTGAGTATGAAGCTACAAGATTGGCACACCTATTTTTGGGAAACGCTCTAGATGACATAAATACCAAATGTATGTGTGTATAATTAACCACTAAGCCACCGCCCACCGTCATATGACGGCGGGACGAGGCTTCTCTTGTTCTGGGCGGACGTCATATGACGTGATCGCCCTCCCGAGCCACTAGGGGGCGCGCACGCGCCGCCAGCGGCGCGTGCCCGCTGCGTCGCTCGGGACCTGGTGCACGTGCCCGGCGGCCGCGATGTCCGCCGGGCACCCGCGATTGCCGGGTAACAGAGCAGGACCGTGCATGTAAACACAGATCCACGTCCTGTCAGACAGGAGAGGAGACCGATGGCGTGTCCCTTGTACGTAGGGACACCGATCGGTCACCTCTCCTAGTGAGTCCCCTCCCCCCACAGTTAGAATCACCTCCCTAGGTAATACATTAACCCCTCGATCGCCCCCTAGTGGTTAACCCCTTCCCTGCCAGTCACATTTACACAGTAATCAATGCAATTTTATAGCATGGATCGCTGTATAAATGTGAATGGTCCCAAAAATGTGTCAAAAGTGTCCGATATGTCCGCCGCAATATCGCAGTCACAATAAAAATCGCAGATCGCCGCCATTACTAGTAAAAAATAAATAAATAAATAAAAATGCCATAAATCTATCCCCTATTTTGTAGACGCTATAACTTTTACGCAAACCAATCAATATACGCTTATCGTGATTTTTGTTTACCAAAAATATGTAGAAGAATACGTATCGGCCTAAAATGAGGAAAAAATTTGTTTAAAAAAAAAAAAAAAATTGGATATTTATTATAGCAAAAAGTTAAAAATATTGTGTTTTTTCAAAATTGTCCCTCTTCTTTTGTTTATAGCGCAATGAATAAAAACCGCAGAGGTGATCAAATACCACCAAAAGAAAGCTCTATTTGTGGGGAAAAAATGATAAAAATTTAATCAGTGGCGTCACTAGGGTCGGTGTCACCCGGTGCGATAAAACATGGTGTCACCCCCTCACTCCAACTATAGTCGCCCCCCAGTACAGTCCCTCCTCCACTAACTAAAGACCCCCCCCGTCAGTGCAGACCCTCTACGAAGTATAAACCCCCTCCATCAGTATAGACCACCTACCTCGGTACAGACCCCCCTCCCACAGTATAGACCTCCCCCTCCCTCAGTATAGACCCCCTCAGTATAGACCCCCCTCCATTAGTACAGACCCCCCCAGAACAAACAACCCCCCTCCATTAGTACAGACCCCCCCAGAACAAACCACGCCCACCATTAGTACCGACTCCCCCCCAGAACAAACCACCCCCCTCCTCCATTAGTACAGACCCCCCCAGAACAAACCACCTCCCTCCTCCATTAGTACAAACCAGCCCCCTCCATTAGTACAGAACTCAGCTATGAGTAAGCGCTCTATGGGAGCGTGAAACGCATCAGCGGTTATGCTGTATCACTTCAACAGAGCAATGTACACATTTTATACCATGTCATTTTTTCAATAAAGAAGATTTTACCTTTATTATTCCAATCCGGAGTGCGGCAGTCCAGATTTTTCATTGCACCTATACCCCCCTCCATTAGTACAGACCCCCCCCCAGAACAAACCACCTCCCTCCATTAGTACAGACCACCCCCCTCCATTAGTACAGACCCCCCAGAACAAACCACCCCCCCACCATTAGTACAGACCCCCCAGAACAAACCACCACCCCTCCATTAGTACAGCCCCACAGAACAAACCACCCCCCCTCCATTAGTACAGCCCCCCAGAACGAACCACCCCCCTCCATAAGTACAGACCCCCCCAGAACAAACCACCCCCTTCCATATGATATAGCTGTAACCAGCAGCATAAACCAACCTCATCAGCAAGCCCTGCCCCCCCCCCACCCCACAACATCTCACCTCAGGCAGCGGAGGACATCCCCCCCATCTCAAGCCGACACCCCCCGCCCGTTACCGCACCAGCTTGGGTGGCTCAGGTGCACAGAACACCCGGGCGGAGAGGAGGAGAGGAGAGAGACAGAGTGCAGCCGCGCCGCCCGGGTGGAGAGCAGCTGCAGATCGAGACAGGCTTGGGCAGGAGTCAGAGACAGAGGAGGAGGAGAACACATGGCAGGCACTGCCACGGCGCTAGAGGTGTGTCCTGGCTGAAGGAAAAAAAAAACTGCCAAAGGGAGCCAGGGCTTTCATCACCCTCAGGATGGTGTCACCCCTCTAGTGGGTGGCACCCGGTGCGGACCGCACCCCCCGCCCCCGTCTAGCAACGCCACTGAATTTCATTAGCGTGCAGTGTAACATGACCGCGCAATTGTTATTCAAAGTGCGACAGCGCTGAAAACTGAAAAATGGCTTGGGCAGGAAGGGGGTGAAAGTGCCCTGTATTGAGGTGGTTAAAGTTCTAGTGTGCACAAAGTGTAGAATTTATACATTATACATTGTAATTAAAGACAAAAGACATATGAAAAGTGTTAAAACATTAGAACATGGAGTCATTAAAGCGGATTTCCACCCAAAAGTGCGCTCCTCACCCCCTGACATGCCACATTTGGAATGTCTTTTTTTGGGGGGGTGGGGTGGGTACGTAGTTTAGAGTGGGACTTCCTGTCCCACTTCCTTTTTCCTGTTATTGGCCTCCTAGGCATCTCCTCCTCTCCCCCTAGGCGGCCATCCCTCTCTGCAATCTTCTGGGACACGTGACAGGTCCCAGAAGATTGCCTGGCCACTAGCAGAGTGCGCATGCGCAGTGCGTGCCTGGCCATGAAGCCAAAAGCTGTCACGGCCGGGTGCCCACAGTGGCTATGACGGCGCCGGAGGAGAAGAGGGGGGAGAGAACCGAGGCTCCGGACGGCCGCAGCGCTTGACCGTGGGGCAGGTGAGTGTCTGTTTATTAAAAGTCAGCAACTACACTTTTTGGAGCTGCTGACTTTTAAAAAACTAAAAAAACAAGTGGAACTCCGCTTTAAGGTATTGAAGCATTAAAACATTAAAACATTAGGGCATTAAAAGCCATTGGAAATCATTAAAAAATGATTAAAAAAAACATTAGAAGCTGAAAATTATTATTATTCTTTTAAAAGTGTTATTAAAACATATTCAAAAGGTATTAGAGCAGTGAACCATTAAAACCGTAAGCCATTAGCGCTACTTGCTATAGTGGGTTCACTAAAACACAGTTATAGTTTAGAGTTTAAACACAGGTGCATATATATATATATACATACACACAAATGAATATGTACACGCATAAATGGACAGGTGTGTGCCTTTCCAAATCATGTTCAATCAACTGAATTGACCACAGGTGGAATCCAATCAAGTTGTAGAAACATCTCAAGGATGATCAGTGGAAACAGGATGGACCTGAGCTCAATTTTGAGTGTCATGGCAAAGGCTATGAATACTTAGACCCCTTTCAAACTGGAGCCGTTTTTCAGGCGATACATAGCTAAAAATAGCGCCTGAAAAGAGCTTTAGCTGCAAACCCAGTGTGAAAGCCCGAGTGCTTTCACACTGGGGCGCTGCGCTGGCAGGGCGTCACAAAAAGTCCTGCCAGCAGCTTCTTTGCAGCGGTGGAGGAGGGGTGAATACACCCCTTCTCCACTGCTACTGCCCATTGAAATCAATGGGGCAGCGCTGCCATACCGCCGGCAAAGCGCCGCTGCAGTGGCGTTTTGAAGGCGGATTTAACCCTTTTTCGGCCGCTAGCGGCCAAATAGAGCCACTAAAATGACGGTAAAGCGGCGCTAAAAATAGCGCCGCTTTACCGCCGACGCTCCCAGCGCTGTGAGTGTGAAAGCACTCTTGTGTGTGTAGCAAGATCCCAGGCATCCTTTGATCTAATGAGAACCTCCAGGGCCAGGGATAGCTGACATCCTTCTGTATGTGGTGGGTTGTGAGGCAGGTTGGTGGGTGCAGAGTAGTTAAAGTTATTGGGCACCAGACGCTTCTTGGATGCAAAATAAAGTTTATTTCTCTTAACAAACCTTTTTTTTGAGGGGGGAAGAGAGAGTTAGGGCCAGGACACCCTTAGGTAGTTGCAAGATTAATTGGCAGACTCCGAGACCTCAATAGGAGGACAGCCATGCAGGGAAAGGCATCCAGCAAGACACCACATCTGCATGTGCAGGAATGCTGTCTCCCATGGTAACAGTCTTTAACAGTTCCTAACACAAAGCTTAACAGTTCCTTCAGTTTCACTACAATCACTCCTTGCAGTTCTTCAGCCCACTGAGCTCCCGATCTCTCACTAGACTAGATGATTCACTAGATACCTCTCAAGCTTCACCCACGCTGGCCTGCAAAGTCCCTAGCTTGACATACAAGGCTGCTCTGCAAGCATCACGTCCGCTGGTTGGGTCCCTGGCTTGAAACCCACTGAAGATTCCCGATTCTTCACCATCCCTGGTTGGTGAGAATGCTGCTCTGGTACTTGCTTCAGTTACTCACTGTGGTCCCTGGTAATAAGGCGGATGGTCCCTTACTGGAGACAGCTTCCCCTCTACCTCCGACCACGACAGGTTCTCCGGCCAGCAGAACCATCACTTCTGGTTGGACTGCAAGCCGCAATCCCAACCCTGCGCTGCTCTCTTGCTTCTGGATAGGCCCTCAGACAGCCTAGCAGCCAGATGCCCCTGGGTTAGGCCCAATCTCCGGCCTAGCAGTCTTAGCAATACGACACATGTCCACCCAGACAGCTGTCCAGATGGCACAGATCACCTGACTCCACCTGAATATATAGGTTCTCCCAGCAGGCCAAGGGATCTAAGAAAACCCCTGCCCATTGGCTGAGATACCCCATATACCCATAACCTGACCTTGCTTTGCCCTTCTCATATCTAGTACCACCAGGTACCCGGTCACCTAGTGGTAGAAGAGAAAAGTGCAACAAGGCCAAACTTAGGGAGAAATCAATAGGTCTCTAGCAATCAACCAGGATAACTACTCCTGGCAAGTAAATTTGTGAGGAGCAACCCTTCCTAAACTCCAGGGTGCTACATGTACATGGGATTTTTTTTTTATTTTTAATAAATTTGCACAGATTTCAAACAAACTTCTTTCACGTTGTCATTATGGGGTATTGTTTGTAGAATTTTGAGGAAAATAATGAATTTAATCCATTTTGGAATAAGGCTGTAACATAACAAAATGTGGAAAAAGTGAAGTGCTCTAAATACTTTCCGGATGCACTATACATAGTGCAGAATGCAGTAATGTTAAATAGGGAATGTACAGTGTGGAGTGTATGTGGTGGGTAGTATGTGCACAGATTTCAAACAAACTTCTTTCACGTTGTCATTATGGGGTATTGTTTGTAGAATTTTGCGGAAAATAATGAATTTAATCCATTTTGGAATAGTAAACACATGTTATTCTGCTCAGTTATCACAGGACACAGGAGCGATCGGTAGCGATCGCTCACTGTGTCCAATTCAGAGAATGAAGGGGCAGGTAAATAACATATTTACTGGTCCCTTCCTCTGCTCTCCATCCTGACACATCCCCCAGCATCCAGCGGGAGAGGAGGGAAGCTGCGGGGGACAAGTGGGGGCAGAGGAGGAGCACGCAGGGGGCCGGAGGAGGAGGACAGGGGGACAGATCAGCTGCCGAAGGAGCACACGGGGGGCAGGCGAGTAGGAGGACATGGAGGGGGGCCAGAGGAGGAGGACACAGTGATTATTGTTGTGGCTGGAGGGACAGCTGAAAGCACTGATTTCCTTGCATTGAATTTCAGCTGACAGGCGCGGGAGGGAGAGGATGAGAAGCGGCTGTCAGCTGCTTAATTGATAGCTATACAGGGAGATTGGTGCTTGCAGCTGTCCCACCTGCCGCACCAAACATCCCCGGCTGTGAACCAGTGGACCATCCATGTGCACAGTGTGGGTCACAGTGGCCCCCCTCCCACCCTTGGGGCTCATGTGCAATGAACACCCTGCACCCATGGATGATACACCACTGCCCCCTCCACCAAATGATTTGGATCAGTGCACAAAGCAAGGTCCATAAAGACATTGATGAGCGAGTTTGGGGTGGAGGAACTTGACTGGCCTGAGTCCTGACCTCAACCCAATAGAACACCTTTGGGATGAATTAGAGCGGAGGCCTTCTCGTCCAACTTCAGTGCCTGACCTCACAAATGTGCTTCTGGTAGAATGGTCAAACATTCCCATTATCCCATAGACACAGTTCTAAACCTTGAGGACAGCCTTCCCAGAAGAGTTGAAGCTGTTATAGCTGCAAAGGGTGGGCCAACTCAATATTGAACCCTATGGACTAAGACTGGGATGCCATTAAAGTTCATGTGCGTGTAAAGGCAGGTGTCCCAATACTTTTGTTAATAAAGTATATATGCATGTGAATGTATACAAAATGCAGAGAATTGCACAATTGCCCAGATTTATGAATTGAATGATCACTTGCAATTATTACTTATGCCAATCATTGGTTGCAACTAGGACAACCTCAGGTACTGAGTGAGGCCCCGGTAGGCTCTTATAAATCAATGTAACTTATTTTAAATTGTAGCGATTGTTTCAACCACTTTTCTGTCTTGCAGGGTTTGAAAAGCGATTTTAGCAATTAATGAGATCTCGCAGAAGGGATTAAGTTTGCTCAATAATTTACAGATTAAAAAATGAAGCACTAAATGCAGGAATTAATATTCATCGTAATGGATGACCACTAAAAATTTGTTTTAACTGCAAGCTAATGAAGAAAAGAAAAAACTCTGAGAGTTTCTGTTAAAGGGAACCTGTAGGAAAGTGCAAATAAATAAAAAAAATTGTGACTGGTACGCTCTCAACATATTGTATAGTTTTTATGATGTCATGCTGGTTCTGGCTGGTGCCCCCCATCCCAAGCTGTCTCTGCATCTACTCAACAGGGTTAGGCATGTCTGCCCCCAGCCTTCCACTTGGTATTCCACAGTAGACAGCTGATGGCTGAGGGACCTATCCATGACTATGGGCATTTCCACTTTTGGACAAGGCCATGTATATTCCATAATGACTATATGAGAAGACCCATACTTACATGGGAACTACAGGGAGATAGGGGTCGTCTTATCTTATGTTGCTATCTATCTATCTATCTATCTATCTATCTATCTATCTATCTATCTATCTATCTATCTATCTATCTATCTATCTATCTATCTATCTATCTATCTATCTATTTATCTATATCTTTTTCTTATACAGTGGAGTACCTAGTGGCTGATCAACTTATTCATGGCCATGGGTATTTCCACATTTGGATAAGGCCATGTATACCCAAATAATGACTTTAGGAAAGCCCATATTTTCATGGAAGCTACAGGGGGTCATGGGTCTTCGTATCTATCTATCTATCTATCTATCTATCTATCTATCTATCTATCTATCTATCTATCTATCTATCTATCTTTATCTCATGTCTCACTGTATGCATCTTCATCTTACTCTATCGAGGTAAGAGATAACGAGGGAGTGAATTAGAAACTTTGTGGTGCCATTGGTTAGAAAGGGGCATATTTTGGAGATAAGCTTTGGACAGTGATTGGATGTGGGGTCAAAAGGAGCATTCAGAGCCCAGGACTACACCTAGCACCCTGGCATGCGGGGACTGGTTGATAGTTATGCCACTGATTTTGACAGAGAAGCCAGGGGAAGAGACACGTGGGCCCCGACAAGCTGGCCAGCAGAGAAAGGTGTTTAAAGGATAAATTCATCTTTTTTTTTTTTTGCATTGATTAATTTTTGTAAGGAACCTGAAAAGCATCGCACCCATGATCAGGAGATCGTGGATGTAATGCCACAGTCCTGCTGACTGTCTGTGTAGCTGTCTGCCTATACCTCCAACATGGGCAAGCAGTTACACTCTGACAGGAAGCTCAATGAACTACCACAGTGTCCTGGTACAGTAGTTCATTGAGAAATACAAGCCGACAGCCACAAAGGCTGTCAGTACTTGTAGTCTTCCCATTAACAGAACACTGTGAATAATTGATGCAGCCAAGCAAGCGATCTTCCGCTCGCTGACACAATGGGGGAGCTGGGGGGAGGGGATTGGCTGCAGGGGCCAGTGCAATTATAACATGTTACAAAAGGTGAACTTAGCCTTTAATATACTGTATCTACAAATAAGTTACGCTTATAACATAAGTGATCCTGTGTAACAAATGAGAAAACACAAAAGGTACACTATTGCAATAAAAAACTAATAGTAAGTGAACAAAACGTAAATAAAATCTGTATATGAAAGTCTATATGAAAAACTCTTCATCGGAAAAAATAATAATGAGTCCGTAGCAGAAACAAAAATTGGCAATGTGATTCAAGAGTGTAGAAAAAAATCTAAGAATCCTTCAACCTTCACCCTAGAAGAGAAAGAGGATGAGACAGGAGGGGGGGGAGATCCTTGGATCAAAAGACCAAAACTCACTCGGTGTGTGGGGACCCTTACCCAAACTGGTGCACCCCCTAAGAGTGTGTTCTGTCCCTTCGCACTGGTGACTTGTGTCATAGTGCGCTCCACAGACCGGACTCTCCCTTCCCAATCAGGACATCAGGATCAGGATTCCCTGCTGCGTCTGGAGTGCTCCAAGAGGACGGAGGCCCGTTAGACCCCACAGAGGGCTAAATCTGCTTGCGCATTAGACCTTGCTCTTTAGGGGGTCCACCAGTTTGGGTAAGGGTCCCCACACACCGAGTGGGTTTTGGTCTTTTGATCCAAGGATCCCCCCCACTCCTGTCTCATCCTCTTTCTCTTCTTGGGTGAAGGTTGAAGGATTCTTGGATTTTTTCTACACTTTTGAATCACACTGCTAATTTTTGTTTCTCCACAGACTCAATTATTATTATTTTTTCCAATGAAGATTTTTTCATATAGACTTTCATATACAGATTTTATTTACGTTTTGTTCACTTACAATTAGTTTTTTATTGCAATAGTGTACCTTTTTGTGTTTTCTCATTTGTTACACAGGATCACTTATGTTATAAGCGCAACTTATTTGTATACACATTTTTGCACTATAGAGATATTTGATCGTTTTTGTTGCAGCTATCACACCCATGATACTTGAAACTCTAGCGCAGTATTACCCTATATATTTTTTCACTTTAATATACTGTAGACTGTCTGACCATTGTTGTGGCATTACCCCCAGAATTACCCCTAGTACAGGGTTTAGCTACTCTTTGTTCCACTTGTTTGCTACTAACTGTATATTGTATTTGCAATTTTGTGACAGACCCAGCCTGGACAGGGACTTTTGGAGGGGACTGCAGGGTGGCCTCTTGCCTACTTACTATGGGCACTGGCTTTTAAAGGAATACTACTCTCTGGGAGGTGTGTACCTAGGGGAGCCTGGAGTGGTCTTGTTTGGTTTCAAGTCTATATCTCCCCAAAACACACAGACTCTGGGAACTGGAAGTTCCATATACCTATTTGGGGCCTCTATGCCTCAAACCAGCAATAACTGTAGATGTTAATGTAATCAGTTCAAACCATTGGGGTCGTCTGTCATAATGTGTTTATTGTAAGTAGGTCTCTCCCATAGTGTGCCTCCCAATTGTCTTCCTCCCATCGTTAATTGGATCCTGTATTCTTTCTGTCTGTCTTCTCATCTATGTGTTTATACTTGTAATAATGTGTATTGTACAGTACTTTGTATTCAGGGTTGTGGGTGCCGAATGGTCTGGTCACCCAGGCTGGTTTAAGTGCCTAGTTAATTAGCTCATGTTAATTATATCATTATCAGCTATTAGTTGCTAAATGTGGATTAGCATATAGTATATGTTGGTTGTTCCTTAGTTGTGTTAATTATATCCCTGTATACAGTTTCCTTTGCATATGACAATGTGATCAAGCTTATATCTAATTTTGTGTGGTAACAAAGCTAATAAAGGGTCTGGAGGATCTTAGTTATGAGGAAAGGTTGCGAGCACTGAACTTATTCTCTCTGGAGAAGAGACGCTCCAGAGGGGATATGATTTCAATGTACGAATACCGTACTGGTGACCCCACAATAGGGATAAAACTTATTCGCAGAAGAGAGTTTAACACTGAGTTGCCGGCTTATATCATAGTTACATATAGTTACATAGTTAGTAAGGTTGAATAAAGACACCAGTCCATCCAGTTCAACCTGAGTGAGTGTGGGTCTACAACCCTGACCCTTGTCCCTAACCCTGAACATTGCACACTCACATCAATCCCTACCCACAATCCAAGGTCCCCATTCATATACTAGGGCCAATTTTGGACAGAAGCCAATTAACCTACCAGCATGTCTTTGGAGTGTGGGAGGAAACCGGAGTACCCGGAGGAAACCCACGCAGGCACAGGGAGAACATGCAAACTCCAGGCAGGTAGTGTCGTGGTTGGGATTCAAACCAGCGACCCTTTTTTACTGCTAGGTGAGAGTGCTAACCACTGCACCACTGTGCCGCCCTAACCACTGCACCACTGTGCCGCCCTATCTATCAATGTTAAAAGTATTGAGGGACTGCACATCGCAACCAATGAGCATCAGTTCTCAGCCTTGGATAGCATCACCAGTAGTAGAGCTTGGTTATTGTATTCAGTGATTCTTTGTAAGTGCTACAGACAGAAGTCCACGTTGGAAGATTTCCCCTTTTATACCTGACCCAGTGACAGACGACGGCATTTGTGGTGAAACGTACATCGGGAGGTTGACGCTCTGACGTCATCGCCATCCTAGTGTGGACGGGTGATCGTTATGCCGGCCAGCTATTTGCTGTTTTTAATCTACTTATGTAAGTTTTCTACCTTCTTTTTATTAAACTGTCCTGCCAGTATTACACTATGGTCAGTTTCTTTTCATTCACATGCCTGTGAGACGAGAGTTTGGGGTCCTTGCTACATCCTCTTAGCCACGCTGTATGCAGTCAAGTCACACCAGCTGGATTTTCCCATACCAGGACGGAACATAGGCTGGTTTTTGCTTGCCTTGTGGTAAGCGCAATATTTGTGCGGTGGCGGATCACTGAGTGTGGTGTCTCTTTCATCTTTACCCCCAAGTCTGGTTGTGTCCATTCATGGGCTTCTCTCTGAGACTGATTCTGGTCAATTATCATATATAAAGATTTCCATCTACCACATATGGACATCACCTTTTGATTCACAGTTATATGTATGGACATATATATATTTTTCTGATTATCGCAATGTTTCACATACATACATGAATTTTCTAACAGAGGTTTTTGGGACATCGATATAAGAATATTTCACATATCTTATTCATATATATATTTTAGCGCAGTTATTTCTTTTTCTTTTGTCATTTTGGTGCACATCTCACTGTTTAACTGCTGCTTTTTGGGGGGTTTATCGATTTAGTGGTAGCGCAGTATTTTTTCTTGTTTTTTTCAGTGACAATTTAGAATATTGGCTTTTCTATTATTTTTAGTCCCGGTGACAATGATCTCCAAGAAAAACAGAGAGGGTGAATTTCCCCAGTGAGGACACAGACAGCAATAAAACACCTGACAGGGTTGGTATCCCTTCCTCACCAAGACCATGGACCTTTTCACACTTGTGCGCTGTGGCAATGTATGCTAAAATGCATGTGGGTGGGACCAGATGTTTGGTACCCAAAGTGGAATAAATGCACAGAGACCAAAGAATGTGGCACAATATATTCAAGCAAAATAGAGAGACAAACAACGCATAGTAGTTAGCAAAGAGCTCTCTTTACAGCTCCAACAAGGTGGCAACAGGGCTTACATATCATGGCCAACTCAAGTACAGCAGCTCTTCACTCTTACTTTTGGAACTATGCAGGAGAAGACACATGGGCAAGCATTACCATACCAGGCAGCATCTGACAAAGGAGGTGGCTGACTGGCAGTGCAGTGGCAAGGACACCCATAAAGCTTATAGGAGCTCCTAGCCCAGATCTCATGTAAAATACTCAGGGCTTTTTTTTTTCTCAAAAAATAGTTGCAGGAACCCTCCCCTTCTGAAGCACCCTTTGTCTCTGCCCCCTACCCACCTCTGAGCACCATCCCTTGGTTCCACCTCCTACCCACCTCTGAGCACCATCCCTTGGTTCCACCTCCTACCCACCTCTGAGCACCATCCCTTGGTTCCACCTCCTACCCACCTCTGAGCACCATCCCTTGGTTCCACCTCCTACCCACCTCCCAGTACTGTCCTTTTAGAGAATACAGAACCAAGTATCATTTTGTGCTAATAAGGAATTTGTATGGAATTTGATAGACCTCCAGCAACAATAGACCCCACCCCAGCAACAAGCGATCCCCCACACAAGAATAGACCCCCCCCCTCAGCAACAATAAATATCCCACACAACAATAGTCCTCCCACCAACAACTAATTTTTTTCTCAAAAAATAGTTGCAGGAACCCTACCCTTCTGAAGCACCCTTTGTCTCTGCCCCCTACCCACCTCTGAGCACCATCCCTTGGTTCCACCTCCTACCCACCTCCCAGTACTGCCCTTTTAGAGAATACAGAACCAAGTATCATTTTGTGCTAATAAGGAATTTGTGTGGAATTTGATAAACCCTCCATCAACAATAGACCCCACCCCAGCAACAAGCGATCCCCCACACAACAATAGATCCCCCACCAACAACTAAATACCAAGCAAGCAACAATAGACCCCCAGCAGCAACAACAGATAATCCAGCAGCCAGCATCAATAGACCCTCCAGCAGCCAGCAACAATATCCCTCTCCCTCAACAGTAGATCCCTCCCAGCAACAATTGACCACCCCCCCAGCAACAAGAGACCCCCCCCCATCAACAACAATAGACCTACCCAGCAACAATAGACCCCTACACAAAAATAGATCACCACAAGTGACATTAGATCCCCCAGCAGCCAGCATCATTAGACCCTCCAGCACTCCTTGCCATGAAATACATTTAGTGCTGGAGGTGCCAGAATTGCATTCCCCCTGAAAAAAAAAAAGCCCTGAGTATATTAGTTAGAGGAGTCAGGCGTGAGATCCTTACTCTGTCCCTCCACTACCGCAACCCTTCCCTATGCTAGACACACTGCCCCTCACCAGAGGGTTCCGGTTCCTAACCTAGCCACTTCATAAATGCGCACCAGCTGCAGTGGGACAGTGATATTTATTAGCATTGCCCTCACTAAAGATGACCATGGAGGTCATTTAGTGCAACAGCATCCAATCAGATAGGTGTTTCCCTGATGAAACCTACGGAGCCCTCAGAGGAACAAAAGTTTCTCTCGACCTCCATCCTCCCCCTCTGCATGGCGGCTGCCAGAACAACGCCACCTACAGTGGGGAAGCTGAACTGCATCTGCCTACACGCACACTGCATTGCCACAATACATGGCAATACACCTACTCTATGGGGTTGATTTACTAAATCGGGAGAGTGCAAAATCTGGTGCAGCTGTGTATGTTAGCCAATCAGCTTCTAACTTCAGCTTGTTCAATTAAGCTTTGACAACAAATCCTGGAAGCTGATTGGTTTCTATGCACAGCTGCACCAGATTTTGCACTCTCCAGTTTGAGTAAATCAACCACTATGTGTGGTGAATTGTGCTGGCTTTTATTATGAATGGCACCCAATGCACTGTACAGTATAGTGTGACGCATGATGCACTGCAGCACACCACAACACATTTAACCACTTCAGCCCTGGAAGGATTTGCCCCCTTAATGACCAGGCCATTTTTTGCGATACGGCACGGCGTCGCGTTAACTGACAATTGCGCGGTTGTACGACGTTGTACCCAAACAAAATTGATGTCCTTTTTTTCCCACAAATGGAGCTTTCTTTTGGTGGTATTTGATTACCTCTGCATTTTAATTTTTTGCTCTATAAACAAAAAAAAGAGCGACAATTTTAAAAATAACATAATATTTTTTTACTTTTTGCTATAATAAAAAAAAATAAATAAAAAATTCTTCATCAGTTTAGGCCAATATGTATTCTTCTACATATTTTTGGTAAAAAAAAAAAATCGCAATAAATGTTTATTGATTGGTTTGCACAAAAGTTATAATAGGGGATATATTCATGGCATTTTTATCTTTTTTTTTTTTTTTTAATACTAATGGCGGTGATCATCAATTTTTAACAGGACTGCAACATTGCAGCGGACAGATCGGACACTTTTGACACTTTTTTGGGACCAGTGACATTTATACAGCGATCAGTTCTATAAATAGCCACTGATTACTGTAGAAATGTCACTGGTTGCACTGGGGAACACTAGGGAGCGATCAAGGGGTTAAAGTGATTGTAAAGCTTTGATTTTTGAATTTTTTTAATAACAAACATGCCATACTTACCTCCACTGCGCAGTTCGTTTTGCACAGAGTGGCCCCGATCCTCGACTTCTGGGGTCCCCCGGTGGCTCTCGCGGCTCCTCCCCGCATCGTATAACCCCCTAGGACAGTGGGGGCGAACCTTGGCACCCCAGATGTTTTGGAACTACATTTCCCATGATGTTAATGCACTTTGCAGTGTAGCTGGGAAATGTAGTTCCAAAACATCTGGGGTGTCAAGGTTTGCCATCACTGCCCTAAGAGAAGCTCTCTCCCGGGGGGGGGTTACCTTGCGTCCATAGATGCCGAATGTAGGACTCGGCCCCGCCCCCCAGTGCCCGCGTCATTGGATTTGATTGACAGCAGCGGGAACCAATGGCTGCGCTGCTATCAATCTATCCAATCAAGAGCCGAGGAACCCTGGGCAGAGGAAGAGCGCGTCTCTGCCTTGGGAAATTTCCAGGGCACGGGTAAGTAAAAAGGGGGGGGGCGGTCACTGCCAGGTGTTCTTTCACCTTAATGTATAGAATGCATTAAGGTGAAAAAACACAAGGGTTTACACCCACTAAGGAGGTATTTCTAACTGTGGGGGGAGGGGACTGAGTGGGAGTAGAGAGAGATCGCTGTTCCTGATCACTGGGAACAGCAAATCTCTTTCTCCTTCCCTAACAGAACGGGGATCTGTCTGTTTACATTGACAGATCCCTGTTCTGGCTCTCTGTGGAGTGATCGCTGGTGGCCGGCGGACATCGCGGCCGCTGGCCACGCGCATCGGCTCCAGCGTCGTGCTGCAGGCCCCCTAAGACTCCTAAATTGGCCGACGTACACCTACGCCGATTTGCGCAGCCTTGCCAACCTGCCGCAGTATAATGGCGGCGACTGGTCGGCAAGCAGTTAATTACTTTGAATTTAGTTAGAATGAGTTTACTCCTTATTTAGAGTGAATGTCTCCTAAAAGAAAATTTTTGGGCGTTGGAAATGCATTAACAGTAATTTTTTTTACATTTTAGAATACAGAGAATCGTAGAGTTATGTTGACTATTTGGAGTAGATTGAAGGTCGGGGCATTTAGGAACACATTTACTTTCAGCCTATTTTTAGCGCTAATTGCCCTTCACAAAGAACTAACGGCTCCAAAACCAATTTTCTATCAATTCACAACAATTTGGAAGGAATCTATTTGGAATAAATACATTTTATTCTTGAACATTAAATACACTTTAAATGCCTTTTTTTTTTAATAACAATACAGGACGTGTGCGTGCTTCTTCTTCAAAGTTTTCTCTCCAACAATAGCTCTTACAGTGCCATTCGACTGGAAAGTAATTAGTATATTTCAGCAATAAATTACAGGTTGTCGAAATTATAAGCAAAGCACTTTCTTTTCTCAAACTTTTTTTTTCTTTGAAATGATAGAAAACTGGCAGGGGTCAGAGCTGGAGTCACGAAATGAAAGAAGCTCTCTGAGCGCATGCAAAGCAGACAATTTTTGTCATTAACGGGACTCAGCAGCCAAGAGAAATCCAGATTGCCTGATTTTCTTTACCGTGTCCCGCATAATTGGAGGACATTATATTTGTCATGGTCCTGGCCAAAGGTCATCTTTAGTCAGTCTGAAATGTTGACACAGACCTTTAAATGTCATGTTTGCTGGCTGATGGATATTTATAATGTACCATCCTCTATCAAGTGTGCTAGGTGTATATACAGTAGTTTAGTTGGTAGTGTAGGTAAATTGGCTTGGCTGAGAGCCAGGCCTGGGTTGTGAATCTGGGTCAGGGGTTAGTGACTCAGGGAGGCTGAATGACCTCTGGTGCCTCCCCCTGTTTGCTGGAACCTTGGAGGAGGTTCTAGATATAGTGGGTGAAAGCTGGGAGGGGCTGTCATGCATATTTATGAGGACCCTGGCCAATCCCTGGGCAAAAAGGGGCTGTAAGGGGGCAACTCACTTCATAAATAAGTATGAGTCATGCTGGCAGAGACTGTTGGGTGGAAGATGGAGATGGAGTGCTGAGGAGGCTGTTGCTGGCTCTTGAGGGTGCCCTCTACTCTGGGGGGGGACCTCGGGCCTTGAGTGCTGGAAGATTCCCCCTACAACACATGAAGGAAACCCTTCCTGGAGGCATGGGAGCAAGTGAGAGGACTGCGGGAGCAGGTTAGCATATCTGGGAGATCTCCTGAGAGTCAACCGGGTGGGCTGGTGAGTGCACATAGCACGCAAAATGTGGGTGTGAGCAAAGTCTTAAGAGTGGCAAGGGCTTAAGGGGCATGGTTAAAATAAAACAAAGCTTCCTTTTACCTATTAAATATGCAGAGTGCAGGGTTCAAGGGTACACCACAGAGTGCAGAGCTGAGGGGTACACACACTACATACAGAGTGAATGGTTGAAGAGTGTGCTACGTACAGAGTTCAGGGTTCAGGAGTGAGCTACATATAGAGTGCAGGGTTGAAGAATGCGCTACATACAAAGTGTAGAGATGGGGGGTGCGCTGTGAACAGAGTGCAAGCTTGAGGAGTGCTCTACATACAAAGTGCAAGGTTAAGGAGTGCTCTACATACAAAGTGCAGGGTTAGAGAAGCATACTAGATACAGAGTGCAGGGTTGAGGAGCACACTGTGTACAGAGTGAATGGTTGAGGTGTATGCTACAAACAGAGTGCAAGGTTGAGGAGTGCACTACAGAATGGAGGGTTGAGGTGTGCGCTACATGCAGACTGCAGTGTTGAGGGCTGCCCTACATACAGAGTGCAGGGTTGAGGGGTGCGCTGTGTACAGAGTGCAGGGTTGGGGAGTGCACTGTGTACAGAGTACAAGGTTGAGGGGTGTACTGAGTGCAGTTTTGAGGGGTGCGCTATGTACTGAGTGCCCTTGTCCAATTTTGATTGCTATCAAACTTCAATGAGGGCATTACTGTTTGCAATGGCACACTGACCAATGTCATCAGTGGCAACTTTGGTGGTCATCCTGAAGACCCCTGGTGGGCCCCACTCACCTGCAAGCTTGAGAACTACCATTCTTTAAAATTCAGGCTCTTGCAGCCATGTCCACATCCTCCTGAAGGTCTCCCTGACAGATTTCAGTTTATTCCAAAGTTTGGGGTTCCTTAGAAGGTCTGAGAGTGTACCCTGGCATTTTTATTTTATTTTTTTACTAGTAATGGCAGCGATCTGCGATTTTTAGGCACAGCACCCTCTGTGTGAAGATAGACTGGGGATGTTATTCAAAAATAAAGTAGGTGCTATTTCTCTACATGGATCCTTAAATACTTTGTGTTTATATCCATGTGATTGTGACCTTAAACATACTACAGATATCATAAACTGAAGTATTGTGCAATAAATTGTGATTTGATTTACATCAAATCCCGGGATGGTCCCGGCGAATCCGAGACGGTTGGGAGGTATGCATTGTCACTGTACTAATAACACTGGCTGGGAAGGGGTCAACATCACAGGGTAATCAAGGGGTTAAATATGTGCCTAACAATGTGTAAAGTGTGTGCAGTGTGCTGCTTTTACCAATAGATTTCTCAGTTTCAGATCGCTCCCTCTGTACAGAGCTCTGGGCTGTGATTGTACACATTGGGATTGATTTACTAAAATTGGAGAGTACAAAATCTGGTGCAGCTCTGCGTGGTAGCCAATCAGCTTCCAGGTTTTATTGTCAAAGCTTATTTGAATAAGCTGAAGTTAGAAACTGATTGGCAAGCATGCAGAGCTGCACCAGATTTTTCACTGTCCAGTTTTAGTAAATCAACCCCATATCATACCTTCCAACTTTTAGAGATGGGAATGAGGGACACCTATTAGCAAAAATATGTTGGCATAGGACACACCCTACAACCCACTACCCCTTAACCACTTCAGCCCCGGAAGATTTTACCCCCTTCCTGACCAGAGCACTTTTTACAATTTGGCACGTATAGGTAAGATTTATGGCATTTTTATGGCATTTTTATTATTTTTTTTTTTTACTAGTAATGGCAGTGATCTGCGATTTTTAGTGGGACTGCGATGGACAGAAACTTTTGACGCATTTTCTTTTGTTCTTTCATGTTTGGATATTTCTTCTGCTCCCCCCCTGGAAGGCTGTCCCTGAAGTGTTGACTCCCCCCCCCCACCCCTCCAGTGATCCTAACCATGGATGAACTTGCATCTACAATATTTTTATGGATATTATGTCTACAGACTGTTGGATAACAAGTTATTCCTGTTTTGCGCTTATATATCCCCTTGTCTGTCTTTACTTGACTACTCTGTTGCCTGACGCCTGCTCAAAACCTCTGCCTGGATCTGAATTCTCTCTTGCCTGCATCCTGCCCACGACCTCTGCCTGGACCTGAATACTCTCTTACCTGCTGCCTGCTCATGACCTCTGCCTGGACCTGAATACTCTCTTACCTGCTGCCTGCTCATGACCTCTGCCTGGACCTGAATACTCTCTTACCTGCTGCCTGCTCATGACCTCTGCCTGGACCTGAATACTCTCTTACCTGCTGCCTGCTCATGACCTCTGCCTGGACCTGAATACTCTCTTACCCGCTGCCTGCTCATGACCTCTGCCTGGACCTGAGTACTCTCTTATCTGCTGCCTGCTCATGACCTCTGCCTGGACCTGAATACTCTCTTATCTGCTGCCTGATCTGGACCTGCGTACTCTCTTGCCCGATGCCTGCTCATAACCTCAGCCTGGAACTAACTACTTCCCATGATCTGTTTACTCTACTGCCTAGTGCTCCTTGTACATTGTCCACACCGTAGCTGTTCTATTCTAGAACAACACAGATATAGGTGGCATTGAGGAGACAGCACTACAGGATAGCAGCACCTGCCATACATCACAGGTCTTGGATGGACCGTGGGGTCCACTACAGTGTGGGCGAGATCTTTGTCTGGGACATCAGTTTCTGTTAGTCTACATTATACTCGTTTTGTGACTCTGCTGGAATGTGATTGGCATCTGCCTTTTCTATCTTACCTGGTAGTCTCGCTGCCCCTGCTGCACATTAACCATTGGCTGATACCCAGGGCTTTTTTTCTCAGAGAAAAGGTGCAGGAACTCAGCCATTCCCACCACACAAACATACCTGCCAAATGGCATCAAATAGTAGCTCTTCTCTCTGCATACAACCCCCCCCCCCCCCTCCACTGCCCTCATCTTCTCCCCCCTCCTTAAAAGCTCCACTATCTGTCATATATCTTACCTTTGTTGCAATATTAAGGTGGAGCACCTCCCAGCATACTATACTATACTACAGTCACTTGCAAGGGATATCATGCAGTAGGAGCATCAACAACTGGTCACCAGGGAAAAAATGGAGACCACAGAGTGTGCAGCCTACCACACACCCTCTCCTACCCATGACTGCACTGAACCCTGGGCACCTGTTCTGTATCTCCCTTGTCCCTGTCTGGCACTCAGTGGGATCTGCGCAGGAGATCTGACCTGTGGGAGCTACTGGGAGATAAGCTATCCCTTGTAAACGCAGAAGCTGGACTTTAGTGTTACCAAGTGATAGTGGTGAGAAGGGAGCAGAAGACCTGAGCCAGAGTTCCCCCTAGTTCCTGCTGAAAAAATCCCTGCTGATACCTATCTGTGCAACAGACTGTTGTGCATGCACGTTCTCCTATGTCCCACACACTATGCGGTGCCGATGTCTCTTTGCCAATTGGATTGAAGTCTTGATTTCTCCACTCTGAACTGTATCCCTGGATGCTGATTCCCCCCTACTTGACCCTTTGTTTTCAGGCCATATGGATGAAATTTCCCATACCCTTTGGACTTGGGTGCAAATTGATGCTATAGATGAGCATCCAGTTACGGGTCAATTAATTGCTAATTAGGGTATATGTGTGTATGCTTGGGTGCCCGGGCTGTTTTTAATTAGTTTTTTTTTTTTTTTCAAATATAACTTTTATTTAGACAAAAGAAAGGGCAAGGCCCCGTAGTAACAACATGTATAAGTGCAAAATTTGAGGACGCAGCCTCGCATAACATACATCTGCATTTACAGCTAATATAAAAACAGTTACATTCTGCCGAATTATAAGTACAGTAAACAAAATTGCTGCCGTCCCTGAGATTGTCTGTGCATCCCCCTCCTCCTGCCTATTTCTTTTTTTTATAAAAAGAGTATAAAACTGGAGAGAAGAGAAGTAAGAGAGATAAGATAGAAAGGAGCGTAGATAAAGGTCAGAAATAAGACTGGGGAAAGAAGGTAAGGGGGGGGGGGGGGGGTACACGGAGGCGGTGACTGCCCCATACGTGGGGTCGGCATATCAGAATTGACTAGTCAGGTGACCTCAATCACCCTTCAGAAGACTCTGTCCTTCACTTGAGAATATAAAAGTCAACCAGAGAAACCAGGTTTTGGTGTATAGCTCATTTTTATGTCGGGCTGTGAGAATGAGATCCTCCATTTTCCTTATGTCCTCAACTTTCTTGATCCACATACCTATGGTTGGGGGTTTGGTGGACTTCCATAGTAGTGGAATACATGATTTTGCTGCATCCAATAAATGTCTGAGCAAGGATTTTTTGTATTTTTTACTCGTCATGTCTGTCGCATGTAGTAGGTAGAAGCCCGGATCTGTCGGGAGGGGGCGATCTGTGAAATTTTGGATCGTTTGTTGTATCGTCTTCCAGTATTGTTCCAGTAAGGGGCAACACCAGAAAATATGGAGAATCGTCCCCCGGTCTCCTCGGCATCTCCAACAGAGCCCCGAGGTGGACGGGAAAAATCTTTGCAGTTTTATAGGTGTATTGTACCACCTGGTGAGTATTTTGAAATTCGTTTCCTGTAACTTTGTGCAGATTGAGGATCTGAACGTAAAAAGAATAATGTTTTGTTATTGTCGTGGTGAGAATGCACATTGTAAGTCCCTTTCCCATGTCCCCAACGTGGGTATTTGGTGATTCTGTGGTGGTATAATCAGCAACTGGTAGGTGGCCGACAGTGTGTGAGGTAGAACTCCCTCCTCCGAGCAAAAAGCTTCAAAAGCTGTCAGGGTCCGTGCGAGGCCCTCAGGGGGAGGTAATGTGCTAAGGTAGTATTTAAGTTAAAGGGCTCTCCAGAAGTCCAGATGGAACTGTCCCTCTGGATTCATAAGCTCCTCTGCCGTCGGCCACCTCCCATTCGTTTTTAATTAGTTTTATGGTATGGTGAAGGTTCTGTGTTTTTTGTGTTACCTTGAAAGAATTTTTATTGTTTTGTATCAATAAACTTTCTTGAACATATACCGCAGTGAGTTTCATCATGGAGCCCCTTTTTAGTCTCTGCTTTCTGCCTTGCTGAGACTGTTTTTGAATCTTGAAGTTTGGCTCCTGGAACGCCAACCATTAATCGGCTGAATCGGTGGTGTACACATTATTATTAATTTTCAGTGATGGTATGTTCCCATAAATTTTAAGCTTTGAGTACTATTCCAGCTACCCCCTTGGGCCAATCCTGAGGGCAGCAACCTGGTGACAGTTTGCAATGAAGAAAACTGGGACGACTGGGGTTTTTGGACCATCTCTAGCTTTAGGAGCTCTGGTGAAAACTAAAGCCTCGTACACACGATCGGATTGTTGGCCAACAAAACCGCGGACTTTTGTCCGAAGGGCGTTGGCCCAAACTTGTCTTGCATACACACGGCCACACAATTGTTGGCCAACAAATACGAACGTAGTGATGTACTGCGTCGTTTTTCAGCTCTTTAGCGCCACCCTTTGGGCTCCTTCTGCTAGTTTAGTGTCAGTAGAAGTTTGGTGAGTGTTGATTCGCACTTTTCATTTTGCACTTTTCATTTCGCACTTTTCAGTTTGTTTCTGAACGGTTGTTCATCAACCAGACATGTTGCGGAATCGGAGGAGATAACGTGTTATTTATTATTGGCCTTGGAGTTATTGCTTTGACATTTTTTTTTGGTTGAATAATGATTTGATTTGGTATATTTTCTATATTTTTAGATGCATAAAATGCACTTTTTGGTTAAGTTCTATTGGCAGATAGCATGTCTAATTTTATTTGTTTTCTTTTTTTAATGCACAATAAAAAATATTGTGTAGAATAATACTTGGCTATGTGTTTTACTTCAAATGACAGTTTGGGAGTCGGCAGTTACATTTAAAAAAATACAATGTAAAATTAACAAGGGACACCAACATAGTTGTATCTTTGATCTTAAAAACTACAGGATAATGGTGTTGTGGTACCTTGCTCAAATAAAAAAAAAAAAAGCATAATAATATTATTCTTGATATCATTAGAAAAAAAAAACTTTGAAAATTAGTTTGCAATAACTCCATCAGTATCACCAGCAAAGCAGCTTCATTATTATCCCATTAAAGAAGAAGAGAATTGTGCGCTGCATCTCGAGATTTCATAATTTGCCGCGTCACGAATGTTAATTCTCCATTACGAACGCGAGTTTACAAGACCGACCGCTTCCGGCTCTTCCTTGCTTCCGAGCATGCGCGTTTGTACTTTGAAATTTTGTCCGACGGACTTGTGTACACACGCTCGGAAAGTCTGACAACACACATTTGTTGGCGGAAAATTTTAAAACCTGCCATCCAACATTTGTCCGTGGAAAATCCGACAACAGTTGTCCGATGGAGTGTACACACGGTTGGATTTACCACCAACAGCCTGACATCGAACATTTCCCGTCGGAAAGTCCGATCGTGTGTACGCGGCTTTAATGTTGCTTAAACTCCACATCTCGGGTAAGCTCGCATCACCTGTCAGGGGACACAATAACAAGATCCATGTTCCTATCATAGGCACTTTGTATGTTAGAACAGCTTCAGTGTGCGTTTACTTTAAACAGCCTGTGCAGCACAGAATAGAAGTAAATCTTACCTTATACCTTCATTTTTTGTTTTGTTTACAAATATATAAAAAAATTAAAGTATTTGAATCCCAGGATATTGTATACAGCAAACTCAAAGATTTGCTTTTTCTTCCATAATGGTGCAACATCTGACTTTCCGGAACTTGTTTCCATGGTACCAGGCTTGCTTTAATTCAGATTTGCAGAGAATGCAGGTTCCTTTATTTAGTAAATTGGATTTTTCTTGTTCTAGTGCTTCAAGCTAAGTACTCCTGTGTGCGTCCCCTGACAGAGCGCAAATCCTCTGTGCCTGGCGCATGCTGCTGATTACAATCTCCCCTCAAGCATGTAGAGCCAGATACATGTCTGATACAATATGTGGAGATGAACAAAGACAGACACCACGAATAGGAGAGCAACTTCAGTCAAACCTTTAAATTGGCAAATAAAACACATGTATCAAAGCGGGTGTGCCCATCCAAAAAGCCTTTCGGTTAAAGCTCAGACTTTTATCGTCCCCATTATGCCTTTTATACTTTATTGCCGTGTAGCAATAGGAGGGTACCTCCACTTTTCAGGACACTTATTCCTCCAGACTTCTGGTCACTGCCCCGCCTCCTTCTTGTTTTTAAGCTATTTAGACCCCTTTCACACTGGGGCGTTTTTAAGGCGTTTTTCGAGAGCTTTAGCGTTAAAAAAAGCGCCTGTAAAGCGCCTGAAAGAAGCCTCATCTGCAATCCCAATGTGAAAGCCTGAGCCCTTTCACACTGCCAGCGCCCGAAAAACGCTGGTAAAGCGCCGCTTACTCACTAAGACCCCTTTCACACCAAGGCGCTTCAAAAACGCCCTAAAACGCCTTAGCGTTATTACCGCGTTTTTACAACGTTTTAGGGACGTTAGCGTTAAAATGAATGCAACGCTTCAGGTGTTTTAACAGCGTTTTTCAAGCGTTATTGAAGCATGTGTTATTGATGCTATCTTTCTGCTTGCATGTTTATCCTTTGTGAGATCATATAAAACAAGCAGTGTCTTGTAAAGTAACAAGCAGTGTCTTGTTTTACTTCAAATCTTCATTTTTCTGGGATTAATTCTTTTTTTTTTGGCACTTTAATTTTGTTTTTTGGGCACTTTGATGGTCTGTTTAATCATTCTGACCTTCCCACAAGTTCAGTCCTGTTGTTGTAAATGCTCTCTTTTCTGCTTGCATGTTTACCTTTTTGTGAGATCGTGTGAATTTTCTACAGCTCAGGGCGGATTATAGGCGCTATTCGGGCGTTTTTACAGCGTTTTCAATTCATTTCAATGGAGAGGGGAGTTTTTGAAGCGCTTTTTTCAACGCCCAAAAGCTGCTCCAAAGATGCTGCTTGCAAGACTTTTCTCAACGCCCCGTCAGCGCAACGCCTCAGTGTGAAAGGGTCCATTGTGATGCATAGGGAGCGTTTTATGAGCGTTTTAATAGCGTTATTTTTAGCGCTAAAACGCTGCAAAAACACCTTGGTGTGAAAGAGGTCTAAGGCCCCTTTCACACTGGGGCGGTTTGCAGGCGCTATCGCGCTAAAAATAGCACCTGCAAACCGACCTGAAAGTGCTGCTGCTTTGTCTCCAGTGTGAAAGCCCCGAGGGCTTTCACACTGGAGCGGTGCGGTGGCAGGACGGTAAAAAAAGTCCTGCTAGCAGCATCTTTGGAGCGGTGAAGAAGCGGTGTGTATACCGCTCCTCCACCGCTCCTGCCCATTGAAATCAATGGAACACCGCGGCAATACTGCCGGCAAAGTGCGTCTCAAACCCTTTCTAGCGGCCGAATACCGACGGTAAAGCACCGCTAACAATAGCGGCGTTTTACCACCAATGCCACCCCCACCCCAGAGTGATAGGGGCCTTAGACCCCTTTCACACTGAGCTGCCCATAGCATCAGCGGTAAAACGCCACTATTTTTAGCAACGTTTTACCGTTGGATTTGCGGCGCATTTCGTCCGCTAACGGGTCGCTTTTACCCCCCGCTAGTGGCCGAGAAAGGGTTAAAATCGCCCGCAATGTGCCGCAATATCGGCGTTTTGCTGGCGGTATCCCAGCGCTGCCCCATTGATTTCAATGGGGAGCAGTGGTGAAGGAGCGGTAAACACACCGCTCCTTCACCGCTCCAAAAAAGCTGCTGGCAGGGCTTTCCCTGAAGTCCTGCCAGCACACCGCTCCAGTGTGAAAGCCCTCAGGCTTCCACACTGGAGACAATGCAGACGCTGTTTGAGGGCGGATTGCAGGCGCTATTTTTAATGCTATAGCGCCTGCAAAACGCCCTGGGTGTGAAAGGGGTCTTAGAAGAAGGAAGTATTAACAGCGCTTAATGTGAATAAAATATTCACCAATATGATGCCTCATATAGTGCTAAAAACACCTATTTAAACTCAAACAATATTGAACACTGAAACTGAGGTATCCGTCAATATTTGAGTTCAATAGTGGTGCAAATCAGGGAAAGCTTCCTACTATCCACAGATGGGCGGGTTCAAATCCTATGATGCAGTTCCTAACAGTGTTCGAGGGAGCCCGCTCTCCATGCTATTTAAACGTAGAGTCGTGTTGCATGGCCACGCCCTCTGAAGATGGAATTACGAAACGCGTCAGTGCGTGACCACGTGACCTATCAGCTCCACACAGACAGCGTCATCCCGGGACTCATCGCGGTGGGCGGGACGATCGGAACTCCGACCAGCGGTGATCCGACACTGTTACTGTGACAGACTGCATTTTAAATCTTTGATCTTGTAAGCATAATTTGTATTAGGGGGGATGGCGTTGTTCCAATAAACAGTTTAACACTATGGAAAGCCTCCCCTTGTATTCCTGCATGACATATCCACGGCATTGAATCGTTCTGGCTATGGAGGACTGAGGCATACAGCGACTAAGGAGCAGATTTATGCGGGGAAGGACATTACAGGCTTTTCTAACTCTTACCTCTGGTAAGCATACACTCAAAAAGGGGGGTGATCACGAGGTGATTCGGTGAAGGTGTAGCAGCCCACGGATAGCAAACTCCGGTTGGATTAGGAGCCCACCCTTTATCGCTATCAGTTGCACGCATGGAATTAACAATAGAAGTACTTGCTAGAACCCATTAGTTATGCCATACATACAGTTCAATTTTGCATCTTGAACCCTTCTTTTTTTTTTCCAAACAACCTTTTTTTTTGATCGATATCATCATTGAACTTTTAAGATTTTATAGCGTTTGCATTTTGTTTTTATATGCTTGATTTGCACCACTATTGAGCTCAAAAATTGACGGATACCTCCGTACTAGGAGTTTCAGTGTTCAATATTGTTTGAGTTTAAATATGTTGTTTTTAGCACTATATGAGGCATCATATTGATGAATATTTTATTCACATTAAGCGTGTGTTAATACTTCCTTCTTCTAAGTGAGTATATATATTTTTTTTACATGATTGTTTGATTCTATAATAGCGGCTGGAAGTGCACAAATAATTTCTTCCCCATTTTTGAGCGCTGGGATCAGAGTTTCTCATCACCTCTGATATTTTGTTTTTGTTTTTTAAGCTATTGGTGAGAATTTCCACACTGGTAATTCCCATTGAGTTCCTTCCCCATCCTGTAAGTCCATCAACACACAACCCCTCCCAAATTACACAGACATTTAAAAACGTGATTTTGGGTCCTCCATATCCTTACCTTCCCCCACCAGCTCAATCTTAGAGCTTGATTTAATACTTCAGCTACTGTGGAGGGAGTGGTGGGGGGTTAAAGCACACCTTCATACAAAAGGCTTAGTTGACATCGCTAACCCATCCAGATGAGGAGATACTTTTTTCATTGAAATGACCATTGTTTTTCGTTTTTTCTCAGCCAATGCCAAGGAGTTTTCCAAGCCTTTGCCACTCTTTGTTTAGCTGCTGTGAGAAGATAAATAAAGAGTTTGAATTGGGCGTGTGTCAGACTATCTGGTTTGAGGTTGAGCAGTGCCGTGATGGGGTTAAGTTGTAAGGGTACTAGGCGTACGTAAAGATTTCTTTCATGAATGTTTGTTCTATTGGACAAGACCACCAAATATGTATGTGTGTGCCCAATATTCTACAACCTCGGAAACATAGAGCAGAGTAGGTAGACATATATTTAGCTATGCTAGCTGGTACCAGGTACCAGCAGGTTAATACTTTATAGTTGGTTTCCATCGCTATAATATTAGGGGAGGATGACTTAGTTGTCCACCAAATTTTTTAACCATTCTGCATTACCTAGGGTGTGTTCCAGATCCTCCTCCCTTTTCCGAGTGTAGGTTGGTGTATCTGTGTCAGATTTAACTAATAGTTGGGAATAGAGGGAAGAAACACCAAGTTCCCAAATTTCATAAAATATGGCAGCCTTGGATTAAAGATTACCTACCACCACCTTTTAACGACTCAGTTCTAATGCCGCGGTAGATGATTTGAAATTACATTGACCACACTACACCTCGCTGAGACTCTTGGATCAACCAGATGGACCCCTTCCTGCTCTTCACTCTCTTTCTTTCTATTCTGTCTTTCAATCTCTTTTACGATTTTGAAGCTCCTCAAATTACAGATTACAGCATTATACCCTACAGACAGCCCACCAACTCTAGTTTGTTCATGAAAATTTTCACATTTTAGTGACCACCTTCTAACAGGTTGATGACAATACATCAGATCTTATATAACTGTCTATCTATTGTTTTGTCCTCTTACCAAATTACTTAACCCTGAACAACATTGTATTTGTCATTATACGTTACATAATATATCTGTATTGTATATTTTATTGTACTAAATAAAATATTTTTGACAAGGAAATGACAGTTATTTTCAGTTGAGTCTAATATCTGTAAATTATAAATCATATAGTGCCTTAGGCTTGTGTGAAGCTTGTGAGTTGAGCCTCAGTGTACTTATCCTTTCTCCTCCCTTGATCTAAAGTAACCCACCTTTCCCCCACCCTGGAGGTACCCTTACCTGCAGGGCCAGGACAAGGAGTGGGCAGGAGGGGCGGCTGCCCTGGGCACAGTGGGGATTTAGGGTATTTTGTTAGAAGGGGTGATTTGGAGAGGGGTAGTTAGGAAAGGGGATTGGGGGGGTGGATTTGTGCTAGTAGGGATAAATGGGGGATTTGTGTAAGGAGGGGAAAGTTAAGGGGCCTCAGTGCTAGGAGAGGGGATTTGTGCTGGGAGAGGAATTATACTCAAAGGGGAAATTTGAGGGGTAGAGGATTTGTGCTAGATGGGTGGATTTGGGGAGGGAGAGGATCTTTAGGGTGGGAGGAGGGATTGGTACTGGAAGAGGGGGCATTTTTGTTTGGGGAGAATTTTGGTTTGCAAAGGGAATTTATGCTTAGGGGATAAGTGTGAAGATTGGTGCTTTTTTTGGAGGGGAGGGAGGGGATTTTTGCTGATACATAATGCTCATACATCGTGAGGGGGGGCGCCATTTGGCATCTTCACCCTGGGTACTAGGTGGCCTTGTCCTGGCACTGCTTACCTGCCCCCCCCCCCCCCCACACACACACACAGTTTGCCACAATGTTGAGCCTGCAGACTAAGGGTGCACTCACCCTGGGCCAGTTAAACTGAACCATACCCAAGACGTTAGACTGTAAGGAAGTGTTCCCGGGTACACTTACATCATCAATGCATTCATACATGCGTTAATACATCATCCTCTCTGGGGAGTTCTATGCTGCAGCGCAGTTTGCACTTGTTAGGAAGCAAACTGTGCCAGACCACATGTAAACCGTGCACATGACCAACTCTTCCAAGTGGTCCCAGGCATGGTTTGGAGCACTCACGCTACAAAAACGAACCAGCCCAAAGTGCTGAAATGGGATCGGTTCAAAGTGCTAGTGTGAGTGCACCCTAATTATTCTTTCCCGCTGGCTGTGTCTGTAGGTTATCACCTTGGACTTCCACTGGGCTATCTCTCGAGCCAGGAGTCCAACGTTAGGGCTGGTGGAACGTAAAGCAGATCTATAGGCAGATATAAAATATTCATATTTACATCTGTTAAATAGTCATTTGAGAAATACATACATGCATTTTTAAAGCACCTAAATCAGTGAGCTACTGGTTCTTCGCTATCCAATAACATGCTGTGGAAGGTCCTTTGGCACACTATATGGCTTTAAAGTAGAATTATAGGCAAAACTTGTTTTTTATTCCATTTTGGATAGAGCAAGGGAGGGTTATAACCTTTCTTTTTTTGCCATCTGTGTCTCATTGCGGAGACTTTACTTCCTGTCCCATAGCCAAACGGTAAGTAAGAGGAAATCCCTGCAAATTAAGGGAATTCCTTGGGGCCCCCCAGGTCACCAGAACTAGTGTCCCCATTGGAAGAGTTCCCCTCTGATACTTTTCTAGGGACAATCCAAAATTTGCCATTTTTTTTTTACTTTCACTTATAATGTTAAACAGGACAAACAGAGAGGGTGAATCTCCTTAATGGGCACAGACGGCAAAAAAACCTGACAAGCGTTCTAATCTGTCGCCACTCTATCCAAAACTAAAAAATAAAAAGGTTTTGCCTTTAGTTATACTTTAAATGCAGTTAGATCCGGAAACTAGCTATGATGTTTGGCAGGTGGGTAGGAGGACTCCTAGCATCCAAATTATTAAGCCAGTTCCCACACCTAAGAGGGCCCATGTGGTTTACAGATTTCCAGGAACAGCAGACCAAAATCTCACACGAGTCTCAAAGTATAGACACTTCTCATGCCATTGGCATAAATAGGAGTTTAAAATTTACGGCAAAGGCCTCTACTGTAGGTACTTTGGTTACTGGTACATTTCCCATGAAGTTGTCACCCTGTCTGGACATGGAACCAAAATTCAGGGTCTCTTCTTTGTTTAATAGTGGCCCTTCCTTCTGAGTCACCTGAAGTGCTGGATAGCTCCTTGCCTGATTCGTTGGTCAATCTTCATTGATACCCAGTTTATACTGAACTCTGAACTTCTTGCCACTCACTTGAACTTCCTTTTTAGTCCATGCTGCTGCACTTCCTGTTTGCCATATTATTATGCTTATGCCAGTATATGGCTTTTGATGTTACTGCTACACTGTGTCCTTATTTACCACTATTTGTATACAAACCCTAGGCTACAGATTTTGGCTTGATCTTTGACTGTTTCTTTTTGCTTCTCTACTGCTACTGCTGCTTGTGTACCAAAACCGGCCTGTTATAATCACAAACCTGCCTGTTGGTTTCAACAACTGGACTCCGAGCCTGATCCCAGATCATACTGTCAGAAACCATGAAGTCAGACTGAGACAGAAGTACAGTTAAATCACACTTGTTTAATAAAAGTAAAAAGAACAAACGTAGTCAAAACATAGCTAAAGTTCAGTAACCGGAAAGGATAGTCAGCCAAGCCAGAAGTCAGGGATCAATGCAGGGAAACAGCAAACAGGCTCTGGATCCAGAAGGGACGTCAGCAAAGCAAAGTCTTTAAACAGGAATGCAGGAGATCATTTCTCTGTGATGTTGACCAAGGCGAAGGCAGAGATCCTCTGGACTGGACGGCTTAAGTAGGCAGGACTGACGAGCAGGATATCATCAACAGCTGAGTAACTGGAGAGAGATGGAAGCTGGCAATTAGCCAACAGCTGAGTGGCCAGCTCAGAGAAGGAAGGGCTGAGCCCAGCCCTGACTCATACAAAGACTGGGGAGGCACACCCTAACTATGCATCACATTAAATATGGTGCTGCTATAAGACCATACAAACAGAACAAAAGTAGTGGGCTTAAGCACTGTATGGCCATATGGTGTGACCAAATCCCCATATTTTCCTATTTGCTTATTATGTTCAGATGCTTTAAATAGCCTAGTAAAATTTTAAATTAAATTTTTTGTATGCGTGCGCTATAATCTTTTGTTCTGATCCCAGATCATGACGCATCAATGTCTGAGGCCGATCCAGCTTTGGTGCCCAGATAGCATGGCCTGTGCATTGGAGGAACCTTGACAAACTGTTGACCTACATTAAAGTGGATGTAAACCCTCACAGATACCCAGTGAAGCGAACAGCCGCAGATGATACACAGGGATGAAACAAATCTCCCTACATAAGTTTTACATGTATATCTGCTGTCTTAAGCTTTATATATTCTTTAGAATGTGCACATCGTGTTATAGATTTTCTCTTCCTGTTCAGCACTGGGAATGGATTATTGGCATACAGCCAAGACAGCTGATTGGAGGAAAGGCACACACTCCCACTCCACATAGGCAGAGACTTGCAGAGATGTGCTGTGACAAGTCAAGCTCTCTGCTAATCTATTTATAGCAACCTCCCTCGACACAAATTTTCAGGCTGGTTTTATAACAGTTGACAGAGAACTTGTCAGAAGTTATCATGCTGATAACAGAGCAATGAAACAGCAGAAACACACGGGACTCGGGGCTTTGGAGAGAGATAAGAAAACACTACAGATTTATATGTGCTTAGGCCAAATTTCATGAATCAGATTCACATCCACTTTGAGCAAAGGTGAGAGATGTTTTCTTCAATTTCTTTATCAATCATACAGAATTTTCTCAACAGGTTACAATATAGACGGTACATTGGAATTCCAATTCATTGGTAGTATATAGTTTTCAAAAAAAGTAAATTGTCTAAACATAACTTACGGCTTCACTGTTCATTTTCATTTTGTGTCCAGTAATTGATGTCAAAGGGTTTGCTGACATACCGTGCCATGTCTACTGCCATGCTGTGTAGGCCTAACGCCCTGCTTCAGGGATTCTTCTGAGGAGGTATGCTGCTTATCACTACGCGTTTCTAATTGGGTCAGTAGGGTAGTGATTGTGTCTCAATGTACATGATTCTGTTGGGTCAGTAAGGTTCTTACTGTGTCTTTATAGATATATTTCTGGTTGGATCAGTTTAGTAACAACGTTCTCTCTATGGACATATCTATGACTGGGTCAGTATGGAAGTGATTGTATCCCTATGGATGAATTTCCTATTAGGTCAGTATCATGCTGATTGTGACTCTAAAGACATATTTCTGGTTGGCTCAGTATGGCACTGATTGTGTCTCTATGGACATATTTTAGGTTGGGTCGGTATGGCACTGATTATGTCTCTATGGACATATATTAGGTTGGGTCGGTATGGCACTGATTGTGTCTCTATGAACATATTTTAGGTTGGATCGGTATGGCACTGATTGTGTCTCTATGGACATATTTTAGGTTGGATCGGTATGGCACTGATTGCGTCTCTATGGACATATTTTAGGTTGGGTCAGTATGGCACTGATTATGTCTCTATGGACATGTTTCTGGTTGGCTCAGTATGGTATTGATTGTGTATCTAGAGATATGTTTCTGGTTGGCTCAGTATGGTATTGATTGTGTATCTAGAGATATGTTTCTGGTTGGCTCAGTATGGTATTGATTGTGTATCTAGAGATATGTTTCTGGTTGGCTCAGTATGGTATTGATTGTGTATCTAGAGATATGTTTCTGGTTGGCTCAGTATGGTATTGATTGTGTATCTAGAGATATGTTTCTGGTTGAAACAGTATGGTACTGATTGTGCCTCAACGGACATGTTTTGGTTTGATCCATATGGTATTGATTGTGTCTTGTTGAGCCACTAAGTTTCTAATTTGGTCTCTGTGCATGTGTTTCTGGTTTGGTCAAGATCGTACTGATTGTGTCTCTACAGACATGTTTTGGAATGTTAAAATTTGAAAATTCGGAATTCGAAAACTCAAAATTCGCAAATTTGAAAAATCGGAAATCTGAAATTCGAAAATTTGAAAATTCGGGAATTCCGAAAATTCTAAATTCGGAAATTCAAAAATTTGAAAATCCGAATTGTCGGATTTCCGAATTTCCGAATTCTGGAATTTCCGAATTAAGCCAAAAAAACGAATGAAACGAAAACGAACACATTTTTTGTCAGTGCACATGTCTACTAATGACTTCATTGTTTTTTTAGGTTGCTAGTGACTGGCCTACATGGTGCCCAAGGTTGTAATGCCGCACAATAAAAACCCGTGGCTTTGTTTAACAAAAAGGCGGGCTTGATCCACTTGCAGGCTTGACAGCAATTTTTAGGCATTTTGCCAAGGTACCTCTGAAGAACCCAGAAGGTACCCTGGCTGAAAAAGGCTGTTCTAGATCGGCCTTATGAATATTTGTGTTCCCTCTTGCCAACCCATAGGAGGTGCATTTTGGGGGGAGAAAATAAATATTTTGGATTTTCCTTGTAAGAATCTCTTTCCCCCCCAGGGAAGGTGTGCTGTCAAGTTGTCTGACCTGTTAGGCCTTTAGCCTGTAGCCCGTAATGGGCCTAAAGTGTGCTTGCTAATGGAGGTCCGGAGTTGGGCTAAAAGCTGCTCCACTTAGTAAATGTGAGCCCACTGTGTCTCTGGGGGTACCTCATCTGCCCATGGGACTCAGGGT
This sequence comes from Aquarana catesbeiana, assembly GCF_042186555.1. NCBI lineage: Eukaryota > Metazoa > Chordata > Amphibia > Anura > Ranidae > Aquarana > Aquarana catesbeiana. The sequence continues at coordinate 19,098,367 of NC_133328.1, forward strand.
GATGCCACATAAATCTTGGTAAATGAGTTTTGGTTCTGTACGTGTGTTGGAGAAGTGGAGAAGGGAAGTACAGTGCTGTGAAAAAGTATTTGCCCCCTTCCTGATTTTTTTATTTTTTTTGCATATTTGTCACACTTAAATGATTCAGATTATCAAACAAATTTTAATATTACACAAAGATAACCCGAGTAAATAATATGCAGTTTTTAAATGATTTAATTTATTAAGGGAAAAAAGCTGTCCAAACCTGCCTGGCCCTATGTGAAAAAGTAATTGCCCCCTAAACTTAATACCTGGTTTCTTCGCCCTTGGCGGCGACAACTGCAATCACCAATATCTTCTTACAGCCCAGTCCACTCTTTGCAAGGTTACAGCCAACCAATACTAGTGGTATAGAGACACCTCATTAGCATACCTGCACAATGTAGCAAAAGATAGGAACGAAGGAGGATAGGAGGTAGAAGCTAGGTCTACATCATAATAGGGATAATATAGAGCCCAGAGCACACTGGGTGACTGAGGCTAGGTTTCCACTAGTGCGTCCCCAAAGTCGCGCGATTTTGCCGCGATTTTTTACCGCGATTTTACCGCGACTTTTTACCGCGATTTGAAGCAATGCCTGTATCTATAGACCTCAAGTCGCATCAAAGTGGGACCAAAGTAGTGCAGGGACTACTTTGAAGTCGCTGCGACTTGAAGTCGCACAGATATGAACGGTACTCATTGGAAATCATGGGAACAATTTGTCATGCGACTTTTCAGTCCCAAGTCGCATGAAAAGTCGCACTAGTGGAAACAGAGCCTGAAAGGTGAATTCACTCGTATCTACCTAATTGCAAACATTTCCCAGTGAACATTGCCCCAGATCTTTCAACTTACCTTTAGTATTCCCATGAAGCCATTTTCCCCCCATACAAAAAATATTACTCTTTTCCCTGATGTTAACTCAAGGTTGCTTTGTATGAGCTGGTGATCCATACTCAAGCATGATAAAATGGTAGCATTATATGTTTTTATATTGTTATATTGTACGCCACTTTCAGAGAGAGTTAATTACAACGCCATTGTGTTGCCCCGCATTCATGGGTGTTCATTGTTACAGCAGCACATGTTGAGTTCTATGCCCAGGAAGAGAGCCCCGGCAGAGCACCACGTTCCCTTCTACCGCCTGATTGCAGCTATTGTGTTGAGAAAGCGCCAGCGTTTTATTGACTTCCTCGCGCTGCTTAGATAAATTGATTAAACTCCCCCAAGCCAGGAAACACAACATTAAGATATGTCACTCCATCCCAAAACCATAACTATCATTACTAACACAGGGATCTCTCCCTTTGTCTCCCGCCTGGGCTAATTTTAAAGCTAAAAGCTGTTTCAACACATTTTCAGACCCGAATAATAATAACAGTCATGAAAAAGCTTTTGTAGATGGAGAAAAAAAAAAAGCCAACGACAAACTTGAAGTGCACTTTGTTTTGAAGCAGTCATTCCATGCTTTTAGAGGATGAGGAGAGCACAAGAAAGCCAATAAAGTTGCACTAATTTGAAAAAATAAACTTTTATAGGTAGACGCGTTACAAAGATCCATTATAAAGAGGACCTGTTTTATACATGTACAGTTTCTACTTTTGTTATTGTTTATTAAAAAAAAAATGTTCACAGCCAATACAATACACTGAGTTGTATTTATGTAATTTATATATTATTTTACATTCATTTCAGCTCCAATATACATTTTATATATTATATATACACATACACACACATACAGTATCTCACAAAAGTGAGTACACCCCTCACATTTTTGTGAATATTTTATTATCGTATATACGCGTGTATAAGCCGACTTTTTCAGCACATTTTTTGTTTAAAAAGCCCCCCTCGGCTTATACTCAAGTGAGGGCAGGGCCGGACTGGCCTACCGGGATACCAGGCATTAGGCTGCTTGCCCTGGGGCCGCTTTGAACTGTGGCTGCAGCGCTCCCCTCTCTCCCTCCCTTACAAAGCGGGAGACCGCTGTGTTTCGAAGCTGACTCTGAAATTTTCGGCCACGCTGTGACAAAACTCCCGCCCTCCTTCTAGACCAGCGCGTGTGATAGACAGAACACTGCGTCTATCACACGAGCTGGTCTAGAAGGAGGGCGGGACTTTTGTCACAGCGCGGCTGAACATTTCAGACTGAGCTCCGAGATACAGCGGGAGATGCCTGCTGTGTAATCCAGGTACTGACTGCTGAGACTGCATAATTGGGCACAGTCACTACTAGTGACGTTGCAGTGATGGGCACATTGAGGCTGCAATGATGGGCGTGAGACTACAATGATGGGAACGGTGAACCTGCAATGATGGGCATGGTGAGGCTGCGGTGATGGGCACAGTGAGGCTACAATGATGGTACAGTAAGGCTGTAATTATGGGCATGGTGAGGCTGCATTGATGGGCACGGTGACGCCGGCAGCCTCTGTGTTGTCCGTGCCGCACCGCATCCTGAAAATTTACCAGTAGCTGCTGCTTTTCCCACCCTAGGCTTATACTCGTGTCAATAAGTTTTCCCAGTTTTTTGTGGTAAAATTAGATGCCTCGGCTTATATTCGGGTCGGCTTATACGGTATATCTTTTCATGTGACAACACTGAAGAAATGATACTTTGCTATAATGTAAAGTAGTGAGTGTACAGCTTGTATAACTAAATTTGCTGTCCCCTCAAAATAACTCAACACACAGCCATTAATGTCTAAACCGTTGACAACAAAAGTGAGTACACCCCTAAGTGAAAATGTTTAAATTGGGCCGAAAGTGTCAATTGTTTGTGTGGCCACCTTTATTTTCCAGCACTGCCTTAACTCTCTTGGGTATGGAGTTCACCAGAGCTTCACAGGCTGCCACTGGAGTCTTCTTCCACTCCTCCATGACAACATCACAGATCTGGTGGATGTTAGAGACCTTGCGCTCCTCCACCTTCTGTTTGAGGATGCCCCACAGATGCTCAATAGGGTTTAGGTCTGGAGACATGCTTGGCCAGTCCATCACCTTTACCCTCAGCTTCTTTAGCAAGGCAGTGGTTGTCTTGGAGGTGTGTTTGGGGTCGTTATGTTGGAATACTGCCCTGCGGCCCAGTCTTCAAAGGGAGGATCATGCTCTGCTTCAGTATGTCACAGTACATGTTGGCATTCATGGTTCCCTCAATGATCTGTAGCTCCCCAGTGTCGGCAGCACTCATGCAGCCCAGACCATGACACTCCCACCACCATGCCTGACTGTAGACAAGACACACTTGTCTTTGTACTCCTCACCTGGTTGCCACCACACACGCTTGACACCATCTGAACCAAATAAGCTTATCTTGGTCTCATCAGACCACAGGACATGGTTCCAGTAATCCATGTTCTTAGTCTACTTATCTTCAGCAAACTGTTTGCAGGCTTTCTTGTGCATCATCTTTAGAAGAGGATTCTTTCTGGGATGACAGCCATGCAGACCAATTTGATGCAGTGTGTGGAGTATGGTCATGAGCAATGACAGGCTGACCCCCCACCCCTTCACCTCTGCAGCAATGTTGGCAGCACTCATACATCTATTTCACAAGGACAACCTCTGGATAAGATGCTGAGCACGCGCACTCAACTTCTTTGGTCGACCATGGCGAGGCCTGTTCTGAGTGGAACCTGTCCTGTTAATCCGCTGTATGATCTTGGCCACCGTGCTGCAGCTCAGTTTTAGGCTCTTGGCAATCTTCTTATAGCCTAGGCCATCTTTATGTAGAGCAACAATTCTTTTTTTCAGATCCTCAGAGACTTCTTTGCTTTAAAAAAGATGTCACACAGAGGTGCCCGTTGGGGTGTGTACTGCAGATATGGTGTATCTGAAGATGGACATCTTGTTTGCTGAATAACATAGAACTGTATGTTACTTGTCAAACATGATGACTATCATCCATCCTTGGATACACCATATCTGCGGTACACATCTCTTATCCAACTAGGCCCAGTAATATCAGTTACTGCCAACATAAGCTTATACTCTAATATTGCTTCTCCGGGTGTAAAAGCAAACTTGTAAAAAGTCTAATTTTGAGACTGTAGGGAAAAAAATAAGCAATTAGATGAGTCCTGTAAATACATTAGTTTTCAGAGTGTGCATAGTGGATACTTCTCCGTAACTACAAACCTAACACCACCTCCCCTCTCCTGGGTCTCCAGCCATCGAAAGATCCCTTAACCTCCCATAGTGGATTTAAATATCATTCCTGAATGCCAGCTGCTGATATCTAGTTTGTTTAGATTTTATTAGCACGGACTTCCTTTTTTTTCTATTTTTTATTCCCAGCTTCCATAGTTTCCCACAACTTCTTATAGTGATACTTGTAGAATCCCTGCCAGGATTTCCTGAATTCCCTGAAGCAATGCTGGGTGTGTTTACCAGCCTTTTAAGTGGCTGCTGGTATGTCCTATCATCAGCTATAGTTTGTGCAAGAAAGCTATTATACTTTGTTATTGCGTTGCCTGTTGTTGACTTGGATTGTCCTGGCTACTCTCTTGAGCACAGCTTGTCCACAATCTCTGCCTGGACCTGACTACTCTCTTGCCTGCCACCTGCCCATGACCTCTGCCTGGACCTGACTACTCTCTTGCCTGCCACCTGCCCATGACCTCTGCCTGGACCTGACTACTCTCTTGCCTGACACCTGCCCATGACCTCTGCCTGGACCTGACTACTCTCTTGCCTGACACCTGCCCATGACCTCTGCCTGGACCTGACTACTCTCTTGCCTGCCACCTGCCCATGACCTCTGCCTGGACCTGACTACTCTTCTGTGTAGCGTTTCAAGCACAGCCTCCACACCGTAGCTGTTCTGTTCCAGCTATCCTCTTAATGGGGCAATCTTAAGGACCACAATATGGTAACAGCTTGCAGCAAAGAAAACCCTGATCAATGCGGCCTCCAACCCATCACCAACCTCAAGAGTTCTGCTGAAGGCCAGCTGTCACTTGAACTATGTGCCTCAGGTGAGCCTCCGAAACCTACCAGGGGGCACCAAAACACTAACCCTTCCTTTAATAGTAATACTAACTCTTCCTCTAACATATAGTTGGTAAGGTTGATTAAAGGCACCAGTGCACCCAGTTTAATCTGTGTGGGTGTGTATGCAGTATGGGTTGTGTCTGTTACCGCTTCATATATCCCTGTATATTGTGATCACTAAGATGCTCATCAAAATGTTTTTTTTTGTTTAATTATCAACACTTCCCACTGACACCACTAACTGTGGAAGGGAGTTCCACATCCTTACTGCTCTAACAGTAAAGAAACCCCCCACAAATAGAGATTTCTTTTGGTGGTGTTTGATCGCCTCTGCGGTTTTTATTTTTTGTGCTATAAACAAAAATAGAGCGACAATTTAGAAAAAAAGCAATATTTTTTACTTTTTGCTATAATAAATATCCCCCAAAAACATATTAAAAAAAACTAATGTTTTTCCTCAGTTTAGGCCGATTTGTATTCTTTTACATATATTTGGTAAAAAAAAAAAAATAATAATAATAATAATATCGCAATAAGTGCATATTGATTGGTTAGCGCAAAAGTTTTAGCATCTACAAAATAGGGGGTAGTTTTATGGCATTTTTATTATTAATTTTTTTTTTATTATTAGTAATGGCGGCGATCTGTGATTTTTGTCGTGACTGCAACATTATGGTGGACACATCGGACACTTTTGACACTATTTTGGGACCATTGTCATTTATACAGCGATCAGGGTTATAAAAATGCACTGATTACTGTGTAAATGACACTGGCAGGGAAGGGGTTAAACACTAGGGGGCGATCAATGGGTTATGTGTGTCCTAGGGAGTGATGCTGTGCCATTGTGCGGGCGTATAGCATCGTGCGCTGGTCGGCATGTGGTTAAAGTGTCATTAAACCCACATCTTAAAATAACTATCAATAAATGGTGTATTCCATGCTGTTCATACTCACTCAGTCACTATGAGATTAGTTTTCTGTATTCTGCAAAAAAAACTGGTTGATCCTACTGCTCTCTATCTCCTCCTTCTGTCCATGCCCTCAATTCACCTAGGGATTTTGCAGCTGTGGTAGCAGCTCTGCACATGCTCAGTTTTCTGTGAGTTTCTATGCTGACCATTTCCTCCCCATCACATCTGAGCAGCCCATGTGACTATAGAGTCACACATGTGGGCGTATATACAGTGGTAAATGACAGCCCACTCCCTCCCTCCTCCTCCATGCCCACTAATCAGCGAAACACAAAGGGGGCGGGATACTGCATGTGGATTGATGGAGGCTTCACCTCCTTCTTATTCTAAGACACAGGCCGGAGGGACGTGACACAAGCCTGTGACTGGCAGAAATCCGCCCACACCTTGTTAGTGCCAACAAAATAATACGTTTGATTTCTAATATATATTTGTATGACAATGTAAATCAGTTTATTGATATTAAGTATTTATTTTTACCCTGTATTCCAAAGGCTGTTTTTAATTTTTTTTTGAACATGTGATCAGCAGCAGATGACTACAAGCTCCTCCTGCTTATGTTTCCCTGCACACAGGCTGGGAGAGAGCTGGGTCATGTGACAGCTGTCTATCAATTAGGAAAAAGGGACTTCGATATTCCCTCTCTACCTACCTACTGATCATGGGTAAGTAGTAAAGAGTGTCCTAAATGTACATAACATACCATATTTTTCGCTCCATAAGACACACCTTATTTTTTAACGGAGGAAAATAAGAAAAAAAAAATATTTTGAACCAAATGGTGTACTAAAATATTTACCAGTGCCAATAAAATGCAGCATGAAATGTGCCAATAAAATGCAGCCTGACCTGTGCCAATAAAATGCAGCCTGAAATGTGCCAATAAAATGCAGCCTGACCTGTGCCAATAAAATGCAGCCTGACCTGTGCCAATAAAATGCAGCCTGAAATGTGCCAATAAAATGCAGCCTGAAATTTGCCAATAAAATGCAGCCTGACCTGTGCCAATAAAATGCAGCCTGACCTGTGCCAATAAAATGTAGCCTGATCAATGCCATGAAATGCAGCTGACCTGTGCCAATAAAATGCAGCCTGAAATGTGACAATAAAATGCAGCCTGAAATTTGCCAATAAAATGCAGCCTGAAATGTGCCAATAAAATGCAGCCTGACCTGTGCCAATAAAATGCAGCCTGACCTGTGCCAATAAAATGTAGCCTGATCAATGCCATGAAATGCAGCCTAAAATGTGCCAATAAAATGCAGCCTGACCTGTGCCAATAAAATGTAGCCTGATCAATGCCATGAAATGCAGCCTGAAATGTGCCAATAAAATGCAGCCTGACCTGTGCCAATAAAATGCAGCCTGACCTGTGCCAATAAAATGCAGCCTGACCTGTGCCAATAAAATGTAGCCTGATCAATGCCATGAAATTCAGCCTGAAATGTGCCAATAAAATGCAGCCTGAAATGTGCCAATAAAATGCAGCCTGACCTGTGCCAATAAAATGTAGCCTGATCAATGCCATGAAATGCAGCCTGAAATGTGCCAATAAAATGCAGCCTGAGCCTGACCTGTGCCAATAAAGAGCAGCCGGATCAATGGCATGAAATGCAGCCTAAAATGTGCCAATAAAATGCAGCCTGATCAATGCCATGAAATGTAGCCTTACCTGTGCCACCTCCACCTCGCACAGACTGGCATTTCTTATGCATCCGCCTGTCACTCAGAAAACAGAGCCGCAGCCGTACTCTATTCGGCCGCTCGGGCTGCTCTGTCTTCTGTGAGTGAGTGGCAGGCCCAGCAGGAGATCACCCGGCGTTCGCGGGAGACGGCCGTGCCGCCGGCGCGGTATTGTAACATAGCAGCGGCAGCGACGAGCGTGGGGGGGGGGGGGTCGGACATGGGCAGCATTCGCTCCATAAGACGCAGAGACATTTTCCCCCCATTTTTTTTGGGGGGGGGGGGGTGCGTCTTATGGAGCGAAAAATACGGTAACTGGGTACTGACATTTATAGGTGAAGTTGATCGAGGGAAAATCCCATTGCCTCTCGGGGGATCAGGAGGGAATTTGTTCCCCTGCTGGAGCAAATTGGATGATGCTTTGCTGGGGTTTTTCACCTTCCTCTGGATCAACTGTGATTGAAGGATTGTGTATATGGGATTGTATTTTTTTTTTTTTTTTTTTTTTTTGGTTGAACTTGATGGACTTTTGTCTTTTTTCAACCTGACTAACTATATATAACTATGTAACTATGTGTTGTGTAAGGCTGGTGGAGGAAAATCAGCCCTCAGCGCTATTCCCCCTCAAAATGTCTCCATTGCCAGTGCCGGGACAGGTGTCACTGGCAAGGTAAAGTACGTTATCCTTCTGAGTATGGGGCCCTGTGAAGCGAATCGGCCTCTGGCCATGCGGTGACGTTAATCCACATGTGAAATAATAACAGATCAATCAGCACGCAGTTCCAGATGCTGACAGGATGTCAAAAACGTACCTTCAAGCAGGTCTTGTATCTCTTCCCAGTGGCAAGTCACGGCATGGATCCTGTGGTCTATTAGCTGGGAAGTGACATCAGACAAAGTCAAACAATCAGCAACTTTGCCTAAACTCTGATTCTTCTCATCAACAAAAACCACATAATCCCTGCATCAGAAAACAGAGAACTTTCCTTTCTACAAAGACTCAATTTGAACATTTTTTTTTGTTTGTTTGTTTTGAGTATCTTGCTCGGGCTTTTTTCTGATGTTGTTCGCAAGTATAAATCGCCATTTTTTTTCCCCCCTAGAAAATTACTTTGATATTATATATATATATATATATATATATATATATATATATATATATATATATATATATATATATATATATATATATATAATATATATATATATTTAGCAGAGACCCCAGAGAATAAAATGGCTGTCATTGCAATATTTTTTGTCACACTGTATCTGCACAGCGGTCTTTCAAACGCATATTTTTTGGAAACAAAACAAACACTTTAACCTCTTGCTTACTGGGCACTTCAACCCCCCTTCCTGCCCAGACCAATTTTCAGCTTTCAGCGCTGTCGCACTTTGAATGACAATTGCGCGGTCATGCAACACTGTACCCATATGAAATTTTTATCATTTTTTTTCACACAAATGGAGCTTTCTTTTGGTGGTATTTAATCACCACTTGAGTTTTTATTTTTTGCTAAACAAACAAAAAAAGACATACATTTTGGAAAAAAAAAAGTTTCATAGTTTGTTATAAAATTTAGCAAAGGGGTAATTTTTCTCCTTCATTGATATTCGCTGATGAGGCGGCACTGATGGGCACAGATAAGGCGGCACTGATGGGCACAGATAAGGCAACACTGATGGGCACAGACAAGACGGCACTGATGGGCACAGACAAGACGGCACTGATGGGCACAGAAAAGACGGCACTGATGGGCCCTGATGGGCACTGGTAGGTGGTATTGATACGCAGCACTGGTGATGAGGCACTGATTGGTGACATTTATAGGTGGCACTGTAGGCACTCATAGGTCACACTGTGGGCACTGATAGGTGACACTGTGGACACTGATGGGTGGTGCTGTGGGCACTGGTGGGTGGCACAGGTGGGCACGGAAGCCTCTGCAGAGGCTCTTCACGATCGGGACTGAAGTCCCTCTCACATCCGCCGGTGATCGGCTTTTTTTTTCTCCTCACGCTACCAGCTCTGTTTACATCACATGATCAGCTGTCATTGGCTGACAGCTGATCACGTGGTAAGAGGTTGGGATCGACGACTATTGACGCCCTCCCGGCAAATTAGGTCGGCGATGCAGCCGTCTTTCGGTTATAGCGCGGACGGGAGGTGGTTAATGAATTAACAAAACACATTAGTTACCCCAACTTTTTTGTGAAATGTGACAGATTATGTTTTGCAGAGTAAATCGATACCTAACACGTCATGCTTTAAAATTGCGCACGTTCGTGGAATGGCGACAAACTACGGTGTTAAAAATCTCCATAGGTGATCCTTTAAAAAAAAAATAAAAATTAAACACTGTTTACATACAGTTCACGGCGCAACTTAGGCCTGGTTCACACCTATGTATTTTTTTCATTTTTAGTGCGTTTTCAGTTTTTCAGAAACACACTACAGTCCATTTACCATGTTTTCCTATGGATGTAGTTCACATCTGGGCATTTTATGGAAAGGGCCAAGGACTTTTTTTCTGGTTCCATAGACTTCAATGGATCAAAAATGTGTATTGAAAAACACAAAATGCACCTGCAATATACAAACTGCAACCTGCAAAGGTGTGAATCCGGCCTTACGTATGCGTTCGCTTCTGCGCGCAAGCACGGAGGAATGGGGTGCTTGAAATTTTTTTTTTTCCCCTTTTTATTTTCCTTTTTTATTTTTACACTGCACCATTATTTATTTTTTTTGGATCACCTTTATTCCTATTACAAGGAATGCAAACATTTGTAATATAAATAAGCATGGCAGGTCCTGTTTATTGAGAGATCTAGGGTCAAAAAGACCTCAGATCTCTTATTTACCCTTAAAAGCAAAAAAAAAAAAAAAAAAAAAAAAAAAAAGAATTTGACACTCTGATTTAAAAAAAAATTAAAAAATTAAAAAATAAAATGTTGAAGCCCGAGAACAGAAGGTCGCTCAGAGCTTTCAAGGCCCTAGAGCCGAGTAGGGGCCATTTTGCCCTCCCTCTGCTTCCTGCCTAGCCATCGGCCACATAGGATCGGTTGCGGGCTTACCGACGGCTCCAGTAAGCTAGGGGGGGGGCGGGGCACCTCTTTTGTTGCCTATAAAAGTGATCTTCCGGCAAATCGACCACTGGGATCACTTTTATCTAAAAGCTGCCTAAGGGAAAAAATGATACCGGGGTTATGACAGCTAGCTGCTGTCATAACAACGGTATTCAACGTCAAAATAATGACGTACATTTCCAGTTGGGCAGATGGCAAGTGTTTAACCACTTCGCGCCCGTGCTGCAGCGCGGATGCTATCTGCCGGGCGGCCATCCCTGGACGTCCTGTTGTTTACTTCCGCGATGCATGCTCCCGCGGGCGCGCATCGGGGAAGTTCTGTGCTGGCTGTGTCCCTCGGACACAGCCAGTCACAGATCGCTGAAAATGGCCAATCATAGAGGCCGTTTTCATCAGCGGTGTCAATGAGAGACGATCTCATATGTAAATATATGAGATCATCTCTCATCGACGATTTTCTGCAGCTCTCCCTCCTCACACAGAAACAGAGTGTGAGGAGGGAGAGCGAACCGCTATGGTGGTAAGTAAAAAAAAAAGAAAACGAAAAAAAAAAAAAAGTGTCCCCACTGCCATCTGTCCCCACTGTCATGTCACTGCCATCTATCCCCAGTGCCATCTGTCCCCACTGCCATCTGTCATCAGTGCCACATAGTGCCATCTGTCATCAGTGCCATCTGTCATCTGTGCCACATAGTGCCATCTGTCATCAGTGCCACATAGTGCCATCTGTCATCAGTGCCACATAGTGCCATCTGTCATCAGTGCCACGTTTTAGTGCCATCTGTCATCAGTGCCACGTATCAGTGCCATCTGTCATCAGTGCCACGTATTAGTGCCATCTGTCATCAGTGCCACGTATTAGTGCCATCTGTCATCAGTGCCACGTGTCATCAGTGCCACGTATCAGTGCCACCTGTCATCAGTGCCACCTGTCATCAGTGCCACATATTAGTGCCATCTGTCATCAGTGTCACATGTCATCAGTGCCACGTATTAGTGCCAGCTGTCATCAGTGCCACGTATTAGTGCCATCTGTCATCAGTGCCACATCAGTGTCAGTGCCACATCAGTGCCATCTGTCATCAGTGTCACATCAGTGCCACGTATCAGTGCCATCTGTCATCAGTGCCACGTCAGTGTCACGTGTCATTGTCCTGGTGCTCCAGGGCCTTCAAAAGTGTAATAGGTAGTCAACAAGTTAGATGTGTAATTTATGCTCCTAGAACACATGACGGTGCTCCCTGTATGTTGGGCCTCTGTATGTGGCCAGGCTGTGAAAAAGTCCCATACATGTGGTATCGTAATACTCAGGAGTAGCAGAATGTATTTTGGGGTGTCATTTGTGGTATATACATGCCATGTGAGAGAAATAACCTATTACAATGACAATTTTGCAGGAAAAAAAAAAATTCATTTTGGTAAGAATTGTGGGAAAAAATGACAACATCAAAAACCTCCCCATGCATCTTACTAAATACCTTGGAATGTCTACTTTCAAAAAAAGGGGTCATTTGGGGGGTATTTATACTTTCCTGACTTGTTCGGGTCGCAAGAAATGAGATAGGCCACCAGTACATCAGGTGTGATCAATTTTTTATGATTTGCACCATAACTTGTAGACTCTCTAGCTTTCACACGGACCAAATAATATCCACTAATTTGGGTTATTTTTACCAAAGATATGTAGCATTATAAATTTTGGGCAAAATTTATGAAGAAAAATTACTAATTTGCTAAATTTTATCACAGAAACAAAGAAAAATGCGTTTTTTTTTTTTCAAAATTTTCGGTCTTTTTTCATTTATAGCGCAAAAAATAAAAAACCCAGAGGTGATCAAATATCACCAAAATAAAGCTCTATTTGTATGAAAAAAAGGACAAAAAATTCACTTGGGTACAGTATTACATGACTGAGTAATTGTCATTCAAAGTGTGAGAGCACTGAAAGCTGAAAATTGGTCTGGGCAGGAGGGGGGTTTAAGTGCCCAGTAGGCAAGTGGTTAAAAGGTGAAAACATCCAACTTTATGTAAGTTCAAATGCAATTGCATCATACTTCAAATTATTTAATCACATTTTAATAGCTCTCCGTAGTAAAAAAAAAAAAAAAAAAATGTAATTAGGTCTACAGACCAAAATTACATATCTTGCAAGATGCTAATTGCTGAGCAAAAATAGTACTAAAACAAGACAAGACATCACAAGATTCTTGTTTAAAAGAAAATATTCTTGGCACATTCTGGAAACGTTAGGGGGCTTATAATTATAGATTACAATTTAGATTACATGCAGAGGCTATTAATAGCATACATACTGTATTTATTCAACAATGGCAACATCCTAAAGCTGAACTGCAAAACGCATTAAATACCCCTTCATGCCTAAGCCTTTTTCTGACATTTGTTTCTTACAAGTTAAAATCAGTATTTTTTGCTAGAAAAACATTATATATATATATATTTTTTTAGCAGAGACCCTAGAGAAATAATCGTTGCAATATTTTATGTCACACTGTATTTGCACAGAGTTCTTTCAATTGCACTTTTTTTTTTAGAAGAAATACACTTTCATGAAATAAAAAAAAAAGAAAACAGTAAAATTAGGCCAATTTTTTTGTATAATGTGAAAGATGATGTTGCACTGAGTAAATAGATACCTAATATGTCATGCTTTATAATTGCGCACACTTGTGGAATGGTGACAAACTACGATACTTAAAAATCTCCATAGACAACGTTTTCAAAATTTGTACAGGTTACCTGTTTAGAGTTACAGAGGAAGTCTAGCACTAGAATTATTACTCTCGCTCTAACGATCACGGCGATACCTCACATGTGTGGTTTGAACACTGTTTACATTTGCGGGCACAACTTATGTATGCGTTTGCTTCTGGGCGTGAGCTCGGAGGGATGGTTCGCTTTACTTTTTTTTTCCTAATTTTTTTATTTATTTATTTTTTTACATTGTACCTTTCAATTATTTTTTTTTTATCACTTTTATTGCTGTCACAAAGAATGTTGACATCCCTTGTGACAGTAATAGGCATGTGACAGGTCCTCTTTATGGAGGGATTTGGGGGTCTATAAGATCCCAAATCCTTCATTTGCATTTTAAAGCATTCAAAACACCAACTTTGGCTATTTTGAATACCGTCATTTTTTTAAAATTTGGCGCCCTTAAGACTTCCGTAAACCTGAAGTGATGTCATGATGTCGCTTCCGGGTTACTAGATTCGAGACCCGATCAAAGCCGATTCCGGAGGGCCTTCCTGATACCCTTTTCTCACAGAAATATTGCAGTAAAGACAGTTTTTGTGTTTTATCATGTGTATGTTTCTCATTTATCATTGCAATTACACTATTGCCAGATGTGCCATGAGGGGCTGAAACTGTTCCTAGTGTTGAGAGGCAGAGTATGGAACCAAACATACTTAAGCAGCTCCTCCGGGGTAGCACTTCACGTGGGGGCTCCTCCAGGATAATACCGCTACTCTGCAATTAACTACTCAAGACAGCACCCCTAAACACATCGGCATGGACCCCGCTGCTGTGACCCAGTGGTGTACAGAAGAAAATGGTCAAGTCGAGTTGTGTGTGGCGATTGAAGTTCCTGGCTGTGACTGGACTGAGGATCAGGTCCGTGAAGCCCTGGATGCCTTGGATCTGGACCAAAGAGTGAACATTTTGAATGTGAATGCAGATCCTAGCTCTGATAATACCTCTGTCTTGACGGAGTGGAAGAAGGGGGTTCCTGATGCCTTGCAGGGGGTTATCCTTCAACTAACAGTGAATGTCAACACCTTGTTGATCCATCCAGATGGTCAAATTTCAAACCCAGGGAGCTCAGGACATATCCAGCCAGATCCAGAGGCTACCACCTCCATGCCAACTACATCCTCCGAAGCCCCTTTTTATCCCTTAGTAGCCAAGTTTGGGAGACTGGTCCAAGGGCTCCTCAAGAAGCCAGCTATGCTAAAAGATTATGGTTATTGCAAGCTACAGTTCTTCTTGGGGAAAGTCCCCACACCCTTAGGAGAGGATGACTTTGACACCTGGACTGACAAAGCTATCCAAGCGGTTGAAGAGTGGGAAGTGACTGACGTAGTGAAGAGGCAAAGAGTGGTCCAAAGTCTGCGGGCTTCAGCTCTGGACGTGATTAGGAACCTGAAGCGTTATAAACCCAGCTGCACTACTTCTACTACTACTACTACTACTGTTTGGGAGCACTCTGTGAGGACTATGGGAGAACTGAAGATGGTGCAGAGTTGATCTATCTCTTTAACCACACTTACCAGATGGAGGGTGAGAAGAAGCTATCAGCCTATGTTGTACGGCTAGATCAGATAATGCACCAAGTCATAAAAAAGGGTGGTGTGGAAACCAAAGCTGCAAGTAAAACTCTTATGCGACAAATGCAAAGGGGATCCCAGCCGTTGGATCCTATTGTGCTGCAACTTCTAGCCCAGGGTCTGAGTGACTCTCTCAACTACTCTAAACTAATGACGGTCATTAGAGAAGAGGACGCCCTGCAGGAAAACAAGAAAAAGGGCCGAAGGTTGGAATCTGCTGTTGGGGTCAGGGTGGCCAGTATAGTTGACGGTGACTTGAAGACCCAGCTCCTGAAGACTCAGATGTCCCAGTTAAGAGAGACGATGACTGGGTCATCAAGCCAAGTCATCAAAGTAAACACAGCTGCTACCTCCAGGTTGTGCCCAGAAGCAGAGCAGCTGAACATCAATAAATTTGGACGTCTGCCTGAATTGTGGAGGTGTATGTTATTTACCAGAGAGTATGCCCAAGTCCGAAAAAAAGGGTAGAGGGCTGGCGTGGACCACAAAGAGGTGACCCAAGGATGGAGAGAAGGCCTGTGTCTTCAAGAAGAGCTTTCACCTGCAAGGGAACAGTGGAGGACACCTGCAGTTTATGCCGTCTCAGTGAGAAATGATTATTGGCCTCTAAGATGTCCATGGAAACAGAATTCCCAACGCCGGAAGAGGAAGGAAGCACGAGTCCAGCCACGAAAATTTGCTGTTCCAAATGCTTCCACCAAACCTCCTGCAAAGTTAATAGGCCTTTTGCCTGTAGTGCCTGTTTTGGTGGAAGGAATTTATATAAGAGCCATTCTTGATTCAGGTGCTCAAGCTACCTTGCTGACCAGAGACTTTTACGAGAGGTATTTGTCATACATACACCTGCAAAAGTTGGAAGATATAGAAATCCAGGGTATTCAAACAGAGGATCATCCTTGTGATGGATATCTGCGGATCAAGTTGTCGTGTGATCCATTGAGGGTTGGAAAGCCTCAGAATTTTGAGACACTGGCCATTGTGTGTCCTTGGATGCCAGGTTCTACATGAAGTTCGTTGATTGTAGGGATCAACACAGATCTTGTGAAGTGGTTGCTAGTCCCAGTTGTCCCCAGATGTGATCTCTTACCCTCAGTGTCTGAAGGAGGGCCAGAAGTGTCTCCCTCTCCCACAGTGGATGAAGAAGGATCCACAGCAGAAGCGAAAGAAACTGATCTGCAGGAGGCAGAAGCAGTCGAACAGGAAGAAGAAGCTAGTGAGCCTACTTGCCAGAGCCAGTAAAATAGAGGAAATCTAGAGTCATTCCCCATTTCAGGAGACCGACCTGTGAAGTGTTGGGTGAGAGCTCCAAAGAGGTTGTCCTCTCCCCTCAAGGGACTCTTGACATGCCTGACCTGTTCACTGCTGCTTTGGTGAAGGGCAACCCTGACTCACCCCTTGGCACAATTGGTAGAGTCACCCCTACAAAGGGTGGCCTGTGGGTGGGACAACATCCCTTCCTATGTTAATTGGTAGGAACCTTGCCAGGTTCTTGCGAAAATGTAAATTGTTGTTTCATGTGTACATTAACCTGTTTCCTTCTGCATGTATTTGAAAGCATGTACCAGGTCGAGGACTGTTACTTCCTTTGTTAGTGGGGGGAGAATGTAGTAGGGAGGTGGCTATTCTACCTGCAATATCAGAAGACATTCATCATTGTTGCAGTGAAACTGTTTCCCTCCAGTGCAGGCAAAGATTTTGTGTCATCACATCCTGTTAGGAGAGGGATTACCACCAGGGTGCAAGGCATACAGGGAATTGTAGTCCCAGGACTCAAGTTTCACATTCAGATTGAACTGTATGGAACTACAAGAGCCAGCATGCTCTGGAGATAAAGGAACCAAAGACTCCATCTTGTTTGCTTGAGGTAATTCAGTTACCATGAGGCAAGAAAAAACTCTGGACTCAGGGGAGAGGTGCTGCCTCCTGGGTCAGTCCATGGCTCGTTTACAAGCTCCACAGCTGGTCGGGGACATCCAGCCTGAGAGAGGGGGATCCCAGATGCACATCCAGGCGCATCTGCATCGACCGTGGTGAAGCGTTCCAGTGTGAGGTGACCAGTCAGGTCACCAGAAGAGCCTGCCCATTTCCAGGACGTTCGTTTGGGCTTGACGGCAAGATTTGGGGAGGGGGGCACTTGCCCATTTGCAGGAAACAAAGACACTGTACACAGACAGAGTTGTTTTACTTTGCCCATCAGGCTTTATGAACACTGTATACAGACATCATTGCTCTTAGTCACCTTGCTGACATCTGTAGCGCCACAGGACACAAGGCCATTCTGATACAGAGACACTGTATACAGACACCATTGTCCTTTCACCTTGCTGAGGAAGATCCTGCATTCTTTACTTGATAATCCTGGCCAGTTGTGTTGTTTGGCCCTGCTATTCAGGAGTTTAAGTGCACTAACTAAAGTGGCTAGCCAAAGATCCAAGGCCTCATCTTCTTTCAAGGGACTGAAGTTATTGGTGCCATACAGGCACACAAGACATGCTCAGGGCTCTGTATTTGTAATGTACGTGCGGGATAGTCTAACTTGGGAGTTAAACCACTTAATATAGAACTGAGTTTAAGTGGCGCTTTAGCGCTATTTAGGCGGCGCTTTTTGGCAGCTAGTGGGGCGATTTTAACCCCATACAAGGGTTTAAAAACTCCCTTGTTGCGGCACTTCCGAAACGCTTCTCAGGCACTTCGGAAGCCCTGCCCATTCATTCCAAAGGGCAGGGCATTTTTGGAGCATTAAATACAGCTCTCCCAACCCGCCTCAAAGATGCTGCTTGCAGGACTTTTCAGAACGTCCCGCAAGCGCACCGCCCCCAGTGTGAAAAGTCGCACTGCAATGAACGGGAGACAGTTTTTAGGTGCTTAGCGGAGGCTATTTCCAGCACTAAAGCTCCTGAAATCCGCCCCAGTGTGAAAGGGGTCATAAAGTTGGAGCTGTAGTAGAGAGCAAGAGCCACATAAGCCGATGCCTCCTCTGTAGTGCCGGATCCTGTCCCACGATGAGTGATACCAACTGCACTCCACCTCTTATCCTAGCTAGTGGTCTCCAGAGTGGTGCCAGCAGCAGGAAAGAAGAGATCTTCAGGTCAGTGTGAAGCAATACACCGGGCATAATAGTATAGGGCTGCTTTCACACTGATGTGCTGTGGTTTACCCAGACTGCAGGTGCAGTGCACTGTACCTTCAGCTTTCCTGCGGGTTTGCTGTGCTTAGGCATAGACTTCTACTATAACCTACAGGTTTGGTGCACTCTCTGAATGCAAGAGTTTTCAGTCTTTCAGACAGTGCACCATATCTGCAGGATATAATAGAAGTCAATGGCAAAGCGCAGCTAACTCAGGAAAGTCACAGATGCATCAGTGTGAAAGCAGCTCATAACAGTAGGCGTTCATTTACATTTGCAGTTTGGGGGGGGTGGAAAACCCCCATAGTTAAGGTGTGTTTTTACCACCGCTGCCCCAACCGCACCCCCTTTAGCCATACCTCCCAACTTTTTGAGATGAGAACGAGGGACACCTATAGGCAAAAGTATGTAGGCATAGGACATACCCCTTGCCACCCCCACCCCCCCCTTAAAGGAGAATTATACCAAACAAAGATTGGTTAAACCCACAGGTGCTTTTTTTTTTACCACTACTATTCCTTTATATTGGCTTTTGACATTTACAAATCCAGCTATTTAGAAATTGGATGGGAGGTTTAGCTCTGGGAAACACTTTTTGAAAGATAAAAAGTGCATTTTATGTATAACTATATAGATCAGACCAAAATGAGGGACAAATGAGGAGGAATGGGGGACGGAGGGACTTTGTTCCAAATCAGGGACAGTCCCTCAAAATCAGGGACTGTTGGGAGCTATGCCTTTAGCTGCAGTGACCAGGGGTGTACACATGTCGCAGGTGCAACAGGAGTTATATGCCCTGTCATGGTTGGTGGCTGTAGCTTCTGACAAGCATGACCCATTCAAGTGAATGAGGCCACTCTGCAAGAGTCCTGCAACCTTGTGCAGTACAGCAAACAAGAGGTTAAAGCAGGCAGCGTTGTGTTGCTTGGACCCTTCAGAAGCATGCAGTTGCGGGACACTTGCAGAGTGGTCCATTTACTTAAATGGGTTGCGATTGGCAGGCAGTAGCACCCACCAAAAGCCAGAGAGGGCTTAATTCCTGCTGCGGCATGTGTTCACCTTTTGGCTGCTGCCTCAGCAGCTAATTTGGGGATTGGGGGCAGTAAAAGCAACTGCAGGGTTTTACCACCCCCAACTTTACGTGTGAACAAGCCCTAAGGGTGCTGCTGCCAAACGAATGAAGTGCTCATTCACAAGTACAGCAGGCACTGCTGCTCCTTTGAAAAGTGATCCGAGTGTGTTTGACAGGTGGTGAGGAGGTGATATGTTGCCTCCTCATCACCTGATTTAAACCCATTATTTCCGTGCAATGCATGCGATTGCAACACAGTAGTACGGAAATTAGAGTTTTAAATTAGGTGTGAGGAGGCAACACTATGCCCGGTTATCTTTGACTTCTCCTATGTTGTTAAGGTGGATCTTCACTTCTTTAAGGTTGCCTA